>NC_082690.1:91076019-91382557 GCF_949987515.2 Delphinus delphis
ATCCTTCTAATCAACACGCAATTAGATATCAGCACTGAATTTGTCATTAGTGAACAAATAAAATATGGGTTAAAGACATGTTGGTTCACAAATGAAACATTTTGAGGGTACCTTGGGATGCCATGGCAACACTGGTATAATTAGTGGGACATGTTATTTCCCAAAACCCATTACTTAAAATTTGAGATTAAACATAAAATTAAGTTTCTTATTCTTCAAGCATATGCATTAGTTTATTTACTTCAGGTACTACTCAAGTACCTGTAGAAATGTATATTTCTATCATTAAGACTCAGTTTTTAGCTCTTTTTCATTAATTCATATATAAATTCCAAACCCCCATCTAAAGTCTAACATGCTTATAGTTGGTGTGATTTTCTATCTAGGAAAAAAAAAACTAACAACAGATGCAAATAGCTTCAATTTTTAATAGATGTATCAGATTAGTGCATGATTCACACAAATTGGTATCATCTAGAACAATAGCTGAGAAAAAACTACAAATATAGTATTATTTTCTGGTGATCAGAAATATTTACTACCCAAAATACATTCTCATTTAGCTGTTTAATTGCTAAAATGTTACCATTATGAATTCATTCATCAATTAGTTCTTTCTTCAAAAAAGAACAGCTATGTCAACATTTACCCTTAAAGTTCTTTTTCATGGCTTTATACAATCTTAACTTTGGAAATATACTTGGTAGAATTTATTTAGTCAAACCAATTTTATTCATGAACCTCCTCTCCAACCTGTTCATCAGACTGAGATTCATTTTCTCTTTAAAAATACTCTATGGCTAAGAAGACACTTCCATTGTCAGACAGCTTTTTTTATTCTTCTAGCTAAAAAAGAAAAGATTAGAAAAACAGTTTCTAATTTTGGAAAAAAATTAGCTGAATTTTGCTGTCCTGATTGGCCTCCAGAGTTACATAACATAAATCTAATTTTTTACATGGTTACTTCTGAAATATTTGAAGACATATATCATGTTTCTATATAACCTTCCCTGTTCCAAACTAAATATTCTTACTTCTTCAATGATTCTTTGTATGACATAGTTTCTTGATGATCTAGCTAATGAACTCAATAGATAATGGTAACAAGTAAAACGTGAATATGTGGCAGGTACTCTTACAGGAGCTGGCTGTATGGTGATAACTAAACATAGATCCTGCATTCATGGTTTTTATAACTGAGTGAGGAGAGAGAAAAAAACAAGCAGTAACCAGATGAAGAAGTTTGACTGTTGATAAAATGCAATGAGGGAAACTCTGAGAGTGCTGTGAACAGAGAATTACAAGAACTTAACTAGCTTAAAATTAGCCAGGCATATGGAAATGGAGTGTAGTGAATGACAGATGCATGTTCCAGTGAGAGGGAACACAGACAAATGACAAATTGGAAGGATATATTGGTAACTTATATCACAGAAAAAGAAGCCAATCTCCTTAAGATATAAATACTTTTCAAACTCAAAGAGGTCTATATAGGATCCTAGCACAGAAGAAAGACATTAGTGGAAAAACTGATAGAATTTGAATATGGTGTGTAGTTGAGTAAAGTGTTAATTTGCTAGTTTCATTAGGTGTACTATGGTTATGTGTGAAATTCGCATTCGGGGAAATAGAGTGAAGACCCCATTGAGATATTACTCTGCATTTTTTTTGCAACTTTCCTGTGATACCAAATTAGTTCAAAATAAAAAGGTAAAAATTTTTAAAGGAAACAATTACCAAAATATTTCTCAAGGAAAGTACTTTGCAAATAAATGTAAACCAAAGGCCCTTCAACATGTGAAAAGATAATCCAAATTACTCGTAGTAGAAGAAATAGAAAATAAAACTTCAGTAAGATATTTTTCACCATGACAACAGTTTGACAAAAATTTTTAAATTATAACAGCAAATTCTTAGGTCAATCTCTGAAAAAGCAGTCACTATCTGACTTTGCTTGTTAAAGAGCAAAGTGGAAGAGCTTCAATATGGCAGGAGGAGTGAGACGCAGAGATCACCTTCCTCCCCACAAATACATCAGAAATACATCTACATGTGGAACAACTCCTACAGAATACCTACTGAACGCTGGCAGAAGACCTCAGACCTCCCAAAAGGCAAGAAACTCCCCACGTACCTGGGTAGGGCAAAAGACAAAAGAATAAACAGAGACAAAAGGATAGGGACGGGACTTGCACCAGTGGGAGGGAGCCGTGAAGGAGGAAAGGTTTCCACACACTAGAAGCCCCTTCACGGGCGAACACTGAGGGTGGCGGAGGGGGGAAGCTTCAGAGCCACAGAGGAGAGTGCAGCAACAGGGGTGTGCAGGGCAAAGCGGAGAGATTCCCGCACAGAGGATCAGGGCTGACCGGCACTCACCAGCTCGAGAGGCTTGTCGGCTCACCCGCCGGGGTGGGCGGGGGCTGGGAGCTGAGGCTCAGGGTTCAGAGCTTAGATCCCAGGAAGAGGACTGGGGTTGGCGGCGTGAGCACAGCCTGAAGGAGTTAGTGCGCCACGACTAGCCGGAAGGGAGTCCGTGAAAAGTCTGGAGCTGCCGAAGAGACAAGAGATGTTTTCACTATCCACACCTCCCCTGCTGGGAGCCTGTGCAGCCTGCCACTGCCAGGTTCCCAGGATCCAGGGACAACTTCCCCAGGAGAACGCACGGCGCGCCTCAGGCTGGTTGCAACGTCACGCCGGGCTCTGCCGCCGCAGGCTCGCCCCACATCCGTACCCCTCCCTCCCCTCGGCCTGAGTGAGCCAGAGCCCCCGAATCGGCTGCTCCTTTAACCCCCTCCTGTCTGAGCAAAGAACAGATGCCCTCAGGCGAGGGCATCTACACGCAGAGGCGGGGCCAAATCCAAAGCTGAAGCCCAGGAGCTGTGAGAACAGAGAAGAGAAAGGGAAATTTCTCCCAGCAGCCTCAGGAGCAGCGGATTGAATCTCCACAATCAACTTGATGTACCTGCATCTGTAGAACACCTGAATAGACAACGAACCATCCCAAATTGAGGAGGTGGACTTTGGAAGCAATGATATATATATTTTTTTCCCCTTTTCTCTTTTTGTGAGTGTGTATGTGTATGCTTCTGGGTGAGATTTTGTCTGTATAGCTTTGCTTTTGCCATTTCTCCTAGGGTTCTGTTTGTCGTTTTTGTTTTTTTTTTTTCTTAATATAATTATTTTTTATTTTAATAACTTTATTTTATTTCTTCTTATTTCTTTCTCTCTTTCTTTCTTTGTTTTTCTTTCTTTCTTTCTTTCTTTCTTTCTTTCTTTTTCTCCCTTTTATTCTGAGCCATGTAGATGACAGGCTCTTGGTGCTCCAGCCAGGTGTCAGGGCTGTGCCTCTGAGGTGGGAGAGCCAAGTTCAGGACACTGGTCCACAAGAGACCTCCCAGTGCCAAATAATATCAAACAGCAAAAATCTCCCAGAGATCTCCATCTCAACAGCAAGACCCAGCTCCACTCAACGACCAGCAAGCTCCAGTGCTGGACACCCTATGCCAAACAACTAGTAAGAAGGAACACAACCTAATCCATTAGCAGAGAGTCTGCCTAAAATCATAATAAGGCCACAGATACCCCCAAAGCACACCACCAGACACGGCCCTGTCCTCTAGACAGCCAAAATCCAGCCTCATCCACCAGAACACAGGCACTAGTCCCCTCCACCAGGAAACCTACACAACCCACTGAACAAATGTTAGCCACTAGGGACAGACACCAACAACAACGGGAACTACAAACCTGCAGCCTGCGAAAAGGACACCCCAAACACAGTAAGTTAGGCAACATGAGAAGACAGAGAAACACACAGAACATGAAGCAGCAAGGCAAAAACTCATCAGGGATAAAAAATGAAGAGGAAATAGGCAGTCTCCCTGAAAAAGAATTCAGGATAATGATAGTAAAGATGATCCAAAATCTTGGAAATAGATTGGAGAAAATACAAGAAATGTTTAACAAGGACCTAGAAGAACTAAAGAGCAAACAAACAGTGATGAAGGGCACAGTAAATGAAATTAAATATTCTTTAAAAGGGATCAATAGCAGAATAACTGAGGCAGAAGAACATATAAGTGACCTGGAAGATAAAATAGTGGAAATAACTACTGCAGAGCAGAATAAAGAAAAAGAAGGAAAAAAATTGAGGACAGTCTCAGAGACCTCTGGGACAACATTAAACGCACCGACATTCGAATTATAGGGGTCCTAGAAGAAGAAGAGACAAAGAAAGTGACTGAGAAAATATTTGACGAGATTAGAGTTGAAAACTTTCCTAATATGGGAAAGGAAATAGATAATCAACTCCAGGAAGAACAGAGAGTCCCATACAGGATAAATCCAAGGAGAAATATGCCAAGACACATATTAATCAAACTATCAAAAATTAAATACAAAGAAAAAATACTAAAAGCAGCAAGGGAAAAACAACAAATAACACACAAGGGAATCCTCATAAGGTTAACAGCTGATTTTTCAGCAGACACTCTGCAAGCCAGAAGGGAGCGGCAGGACATATTTAAAGTGACGTAGAAATTAAAACCTCTAAAGACAGGCAAAAGCTAAGAGAATTCAGCAACACGGAACCAGCTTTACAACAAATGCTAAAGGAACTTCTCTAGGTAGGAAACACAAGAGAAGGAAAAGACCTATATTAACAAACCCAAAACAAATAAGAAAATGGTAATAGGAACATACATATCGATAATTACCTTAAATGTAACTGAATTAAATGCTCCAACCAAAACACATAGATTGGCTGTATGGATACTAAAACAAGACCCATATATATGCTTTCTAAAAGAGACCCACTTCAGACCTAGGGATACATACAGACTGAAAGTGAGGGGATAGTAAAAGATACTCCATGCAAATGGAAATTAAAAAAAAGCTGGAGTAGCAATTCTCATATCAGACAAAATGACTTTAAAATAAAGACTATTACAAGAGACAAAGAAGGACACTACATAATGATCAAGGGATCAATCCAAGAAGAAGATAAACAATTGTAAATATTTATGCACCCAACATAGGAGCACCTCAATATATAAGGCAAATACTAACAGACATAAAACGGGAAATCGACAGTAACACAATCATAGTAGGGGACTTTAACACTCCACTTTCACCAATGGACAGACAATCCAAAGTGAAAATAAATAAGGAAACACAAGCTTTAAATGATACGTTAAACAAGATGGATTTAATTTATATTTATAGGACATTCCATCCGAAAACAGCAGCATACACATTCTTCTCAAGTGCTCATGGAACGTTCTCCAGGATACATCATATCTTGGGTCACAAATCAAGCTTTGGTAAATTTAAGAAAATTGAAATCATATCAAGTATCTTTTCTGACCACAATACTATGAGACTAGATATTAATTACAGGGGAAAAAATCTGTAAAAAATACAAACACATGGCGGCTAAACAATACACTACTTAATAACCAAGAGATCACTGAAGAAATCAAAGAGGAATCAAAAAATACCTAGAAACAAATGACAGTGAAAATACGACGACCCAAATCCTATGGGATGCAGCAAAAGCAGTTGTAAGAGAGAAGTTTATAGCAATATAATCCTACCTTATGAAACAAGAAATATCTCAAATCATCAACCTAACCTTACATCTAAAGCAATTAGAGAAAGAAGAACAAAAAAGCCCCCAAAGTTAGCAGAAGGGAAGAAATCATAAAGATCAGATCAGAAATAAATGAAAAAGAAATGAAGCAAATGATATCAAAGATCAATAAAACTAAAACTGGTTCTTTGAGAAGATAAACAAAATTGATAAACCTTTTGCCAGATTTATCAAGAAAAAAAGGGAGAAGACTCAAATCAATAGAATTAGAAATGAAAAAGGAGAAGTAACAACTGACACTGCAGAAATACAAAGGATCGTAAGAGATTACTACAAGCAACTCTTTGCCAATAAAATAAACAACCTGGAAGAAATGGACAAATTCTTAGAAATGCACAACCTTCTGAGACTAAACCAGGAAGAAATAGAAAATATGAACAGACCAATCACAAGCACAGAAATTGAAACTGTGATTAAAACTCTTCCAACAAAAAAAAGCCCAGGACCAGATGGCTTCACAAGCGAATTCTATCAAACATTTAGAGAAGAGTTAACACCTATCCTTCTCAAACTCTTACAAAATATAGCAGAGGGAGGAACACTCCCAAACTCATTTTACAAGGCCACAATCACCCTGACACCAAAACCAGACAAAGATGTCACAAAGAAAGAAAGCTACAGGCCAATATCGCTGATGAACATAGATTCAAAACTCCTCAACAAAACACTAGCAAACAGAATCCAGCAGCACATTAAAAGGATCATACACCATGATCAAGTGTGGTTTATCCCAGGAATGCAAGGATTCTTCAATATATGCAAATCAACGTGGTACACCATATTAACAAATTGAAGGAGAAAAACCATATGATCATCTCAATCGAGGCAGAGAAAGCTTTCAACAAATTTCAACACCCATTTATGATAAAAACCCTCCAGAAAGTAGGCATAGAGGGAACTTTCCTCAACATAATAAAGGCCATATATGACAAACCCACAGCCAACACTGTCCTCAATGGTGAAAAACTGAAACCACTCCCATGAATATCAGGAACAAGACAAGGTTGCCCAGTCTCACCACTATTATTCAACACAATTTTGGAAGTTTTAGCCACAGCAATCAGAGAAGAAAAAGAAATAAAATGAATCCAAATCAGAAAAGAAGAAGTAAAGCTGTCACTGTTTGCAGATGACATGATACTATACATAGAGAACCCTAAAGATGCTACCAGAAAACTACTAGAGCCAATCAATTAATTTGGTAAAGTAGCAGCATACAAAATTTATGCACAGAAGTCTCTTGCATTCATATACACTAATGATGAAAAATCTGAAATTGAAATTAAGAAAACACGCCCATTTACCATTGCAACAAATAGAATAAAATATCTAGGAATAAACCTACATAAGGAGAAAAAAGACCTGTATGCAGAAAATTATAAGACATTGATGAAAGAAATTAAAGATGATACAAATAGATGGAGAGATATACCATGTTCTTGGATTGGTAGAATCAACATTGTGAAAACGACTCAACTACCCAAAGCAATCTACAGATTCAGTGCAATCCCTATCAAACTACCACTGGCATTTTTCACAGAACTAGAACAAAAAATTTCACAATTTGTATGGAAACACAAAAGACCCCTAATAGCCAAAGCAATCTTGAGAAAGAAAAAGGGAGCTGGAGGAATCAGGCTCCGTGACTTCAGACTATACTACAAAGCTACAGTAATCAAGAGAGCATGGTACCGGCACAAAAAGAGAAATATAGATCAATAGAACAGGATAGAAAGCCCAGAGATAAACCCACACACATATGGTCACCTTATCTTTGATAAAGGAGGCAAGAATATACAGTGGAAAAAACACAACCTGTTCAATAAGTGGTGCTAGGAAAACAGGACAGCTACATTTAAAAGAATGAAATTAGAACACTCCCTAACACCATACACAAAAATAAGCTCAAAATGGATTAAAGACCTAAATGTAAGACCAGACACTATAAAACTCTTAAAGGAAAACACAGACAGAACAGTCTATGACATAAATCACAGCAAGATCCTTTTTGACCCACCTCCTAGAGAAATGGAAATAAAAACAAAAATAAACAAATGGGACCTAATGAAACTTAAAACCTTTTGCACAGCAAAGGAAACCATAAACAAGACAAAAAGACAACATTCAGAATGGGAGAAAATATTTGCAAACGAAGCAACTGACAAAGGATTAATCTCTGAAATTTACAAGCAGCTCATGCAGCTCAGTATCAAAAAAACAAAAACCCCAATCCAAAAAGGGCAGAAGACCTAAATAGACATTTCTCCAAAGAAGATATGCAGATTGCCAACAAACACATGAAAGAATGCTCAACATCACTAATCATTAGAGAAATGCAAATCATAACTACAAGGAGGTATCAACTCAAACCAGCCAGAATGGCCATCATCAAAAAATCTTCACACAATAAATGCTGGAGAGGGTGTGGAGAAAAGGGAACCCTCTTGCACTGTTGGTGGAATGTAAATTGATAGAGCCACTTTGTAAAACAATATGGAGTTTCCTTAAAAAACTGAAAATAGAACTACCATACAACCCAGCAATCCCAGTACTGGGCATATACACTGAGAAAGCCACAATTCAAAAGGAGTCATGTACCAAAGTGTTCATTGCAGCTCTATTTACAATAGTCAGAACATGGAAGCAATCTAAGTGTCCATCAACAGATGAATGGATAAAGCAGATGTGGCACATATATGCAATTGAATATTACTCAGCCATAAAAAGAAATGAAATTGAGTTGTTTGTAGTGAGGTGGATGGACCTAGAGTCTGTCATACAGAGTGAAGTAAGTCAGAAGGAGAAAAACAAATACCTTATGCTAACACATATATATGGAATCTAAAAAAAAAAAAAAAATTGTCCTGAAGAACATAAGGGCAAGATGGGAATAAAGACGCAGACCTACTAGAGAATGGACTTGAGGATACAGGGAGGGGGAAGGGTAAGCTGGGACAAAGTGAGAGAGTGGCATGGACATATTTACACTACCAAACGTAAAATAGATTGCTAGTGGAAGCAGCCGCATAGCACAGGGAGATCAGCTCGGTGCTTTGTGACCACCTAGAGGGGTGGGATAGGGAGGGTGGGAGGGAGGGAGATGCAAGAGGGAAGAGATATGGGGACATATGTATAACTGATTCACTTTGTTATAAAGCAGAAACCAACACACCATTGTAAGGCAATTATACTCCAATAAAGATGTTAAAAAATTTTTTAAATAATAAATAAATTAAAAAAAAAGACCAAAGTGATGCAACCACTATGGAGAGGAATTAAATAAATTTGCGTCAAAACCACATACACGTTTACCTTATGAAAATTTATTAGAATAATGCACTGCACTTATGAGAAATGATCGTGAAGCTATATGTCCACTGGTATGAGAAAATATATGCACAAATATGTTCACATTGGGGTCAGTTGGAAAAGGAAAATGTCCGAAATTACATGCATGTCACTCATAAGAAACTGGACTGAATAAACTATGGTACATTCACATAGTGCTGTACAGTGAAGCTTAATCTAAATGAGGAAGAACCTTTACAAACTGACATTAGTATTTTTTGGCATGAATTGTTAAATGAAAAATGAAAGGAATGAAAGAATGTCTAAAGGCTACTTTTTGCCTGAGATAGAAAGGGAAATAAGAGTGTGTGTGTGTGGGGGGGGGGGGTGATGTTTGTTTATGTTTGCAAAAATAAATTATAGAAAGATAAACTAGAAAGTAAGGAAAAATGTGGCTTCTGGAGGGTAGATGACATATGATAAGGACGAGGAATGAGAGTGTGACATTTCTTGATTTAATTTTTAAAATGGTTTCAATTTTAAACCATGTCAATATTTTGCATATTCAAAATATAAAATATATAAACAAAATAGAAAGAAAAACCAAATCTTAAAATTGACTGCAAATAGAAATTACAGCATTTAACTTCATATCAAATTGAAATCGTGAGCACACATGATTTCACATAACTTTTGAACACTACTCTCCTCAAGGAATGTATTCTAAGGGCAAAAAAAATCTTAAAAACAAAAAAACAGAAAAACAAAACTCAAGACTGAGTTATCGGTTTGTTCTTGAGAAAAGCGTTGGAGGTGTGATTCAAAATTGTTTTTAGTATATTGTAAATTATAGCATATGAGTATATATACTAATATTTTTGGAAACCAGCTTTCATTGCTTAAGAAGGTAAAAGTAATGGGAACTAGAGAAGGTGAGAAAGAATGCGGTGGAGTGTGATGATAATGGAAAATATTAATACAGGTTCATATTTTGTAAAAATATTTTTCTACAACTGTTCACTAAAAAGGCTTAGAAATAATGACACTTCAGTATCATAAGCACGTTTAGGTCTTAAATATTGCTTCTGAAACACCATTCCCTAATGAAAGAAACCAGGCTCCTTGTAGAAATGAATGATTCCAGGTTTAGGCAGATAAAGTATAAAGTGAACTTAGAACAATTAATGCCTGAAAACAAGGACACAGGAGCTAGTGTGATGGTACTTCCACAAACTAAATGTGGGACAATTTGAGCAGTAAAATGAATAGTGAATAATAACAGAAACAGATCATAACACATGGAATTGAAAAATTCATAGACCTACAGTGACACTAGAAAAAATGATGATGATGGTGATGATGATAATAACCATATTAGAAAACAAGAGAGAGGAAAAGAAGGAAAACTTTCCTTTATAGAAAAATTCTGACTAATAATTGTAGAAGACATGATAGAATGGGAAAACGACCATTTTATTGATATAAGCCCCAAAGTAATGATTAATTCAGGTAAAGGTCATCAAAGGATGCTAAAACATTTTGATGAACCATTTTTGAGGAACTGAATATTTACATACCCTCTTGCAAAAAGGAAAAAAAGACTATCTTTTACAATTTCTATTGCCCCTCTCCCTAACCAAGTAATCAAATTAAGCATTACCAATTTTGTGAAACTGAATTTACATGCCTCCCGAATTGATGCAATAAAATATTCAAACAACAGCTTTGTAATATTCTTTCCAAAAGCGTTTAATCTAAATCTGATAATGACAAAACAAATGGATAAATATAGAATGCAAGATGTTCTGCAAGATAAGTGGCATAAACTCCATAAAAAATTATATACCTTGAAATTAAAAAAAAAGAAAAGGTAGAGGGGCTGTCTTAGATTTAAAACAACTAAGAAAGCATACAAATCAAATGCATCAACTTTTACTGGATCTTGGATTTTAAAAGCCCCACTGTATCACTCTTTTACCTTTTCTATGGGTTTAAAATTTTCAGGAGAGGGCTTCCCTGGTGGCGCAGTGGTTGAGAGTCCGCCTGCCGATGCAGGGGATGCAGGTTCGTGCCCCGGTCCGGGAGGATCCCACATGCTGTGGAGCAGCTGGGCCCGTGAGCCATGGCCACTGAGCCTGCGTGTCCGGAGCCTGTGCTCCGCAGCGGGAGAAGCCACAACGGTGAGAGGCTCGCGTACCGCAAAAAAAAAAAAAAAAAATTCAGGAGAAAAAAATAAAAATGAAAAATAAATAAACTGAACTGAGATTAGGATGACCCTTAAGCACATGGCAGAGGGAAATAAACATGTGTCTGAATGAATGAAGGGATAAACATATGAAGTGCAAAAATCACCTCATCTGTATTTTAGTTGCCACCATAACAATAGTGTTTGAGTGTATTCACATTGACAGCACTTTGACACTTCTGATTCACTGTAATTTTAAAGATGAATTAATGTTTCCAAATTTGTGATGATATTCACTCATCTGACTAGCTGTCTTTAGAGGATGTGTTGTATTTGTGTACATAGAGTCCTTTTCACCTACCAATTCCCCTTTGGGATGCTTGCTCAATCTTGCACCTAAGAAGTTCGAGTTCATTGGAAATCATAGTTTTCAAACTCTGTGACTTAAGAGTGGACACTTTATTGAGGGTAGTAAAATTATTGTATTCACTCTCCCTGGAGTCCATAGTGGCCAGCCAAGAGACAGGCATACAAACTAAACAGATCAGAGTGCTTCTCTAGGAGTTTACGTGCAATCTCAGATCAAGGGAATCTTTTTTTTCCTTCAAACATTGCTAAATTGGAAGGATGCATGCTTCAACTTTCTGGGCTGATGATACCCACCACAAATCCAAGATCTCCAAGGCATAAAAAATAAGCAGTGAGAAAGAAACAAAGAGGGGAAGGGAGGTCCAGCAACACAGGTAGACAGAGGGAGAGAGAGAGAGAGAGAGAGAGAGAGAGAGATAACATGGTTCTAATGACATTTTTTACTTTTCAGATGTCTTTAAGGCTAGTTCCACTCCTTGATGGTGCAGTTTTTGGAAAATCCCCTTCTTGGTTAAAGCTAGCTGAGTTACCTTTTAGTTATAAACAACTGGAAAAAATCCTGATGCACAGTTGAAGACAATGAATATTGTTCATGTAGTTTCAATATATCACCCCACATGCTAAACATTTATCCAGTAAACTAACATACTCTATTAAAATAAGAAAGTAATAATACTAACTCATTAATTTAGATGTCCTTAAGATTTTTTCTTAATTTTCACTGAAGTTAAGCAACACTATCAATTAATGAAAGTTCCAAATGTAGACGATATGAATCCACATATGGATACATTATTTATAATCTTATGTACTGTATGGTGCATATTTAATTTAGAAGCCAACGGAGTTATATGGATTTATTTGTAGCTGGTCTATTTTTGCCTTTGTTCTTTTGTGCTCTCTTGTGTATCAGAAAACGAACAATTTGGTCTAAGTGGCTAGATGGTGGTTTAACTGCTATCATATTTACCTTTGCATTTCTTAAGAGGAACAGAGGTGGAGGAATGCCAAGTAAATTAAAAGCTGTATATTGAGTTTATAACAGAGTAATACTGTTTCAAACCTCCTTACAGTACCATCTACAACTACAATAAGAAAAAAGAATATAAACAGAGATTGTCAGAGTTTAAACTCTGTTTCTTTTCTGTATTGATGACTAATCTCTTTTGATCTGTCATTACCAATACATCCTCTGAAGTTGTGGTACATTAGGTACCCTAAAGTGAGTGAATTTAAAGCACTTGAAAACCCCACATTATTAAGTCAGTCAACACTTCTTTAGTGCCTATTGTGAGTCATGTGCTATGTTGGCAACTGGAAAATCAGAATAAAAAAAAGCCTCATACTATACTAGTGGTATAAACTGGTAAGCATAAGTAAATATGGACTGGAGAAGTATAAACAAGCAATATTTCAGATGGAAAATAAGGTCAAAACCAAAACCATTTAAATTCCTCATGGTTCTGCTCTTCTGTGACATTGAATCTTTTTTTTTTCTCCTTTTGTTTGAAGAGAGAGAGAAAGTGGTATGAGCACCTGGAAGCAATTTGCAGATAAATTCAATCATTTGGGGATGTATTCTTGCATCGTTTGCCCTTTTATAAAGGACAAAGAAAGACAAAAAAGAAAAAGAAAACATGCAGGGAAGGATCTTTTGAAATACCTAGATGTCAAAATCATTATATGTTTTGGAAATATTAAACCATACAGAAATATCCCCATCTATAATTTGCTCTAACAGTTGCAATTTAGGAAATTGGAAGGAAATAGGATCTAAAATTGGATACTAAAGGTAAAATTAAGACTTACTCTTAAGGAACTATTATGGGTTGAAATGTTCTCTCAAAAGTTCTCTAGAAGTCTTAATCCTCAGTACTTCAGAAGGACACGTGGTTACAAGAGGGTTTCCTAGACAGACCTATTTTCCCAAAACAATAGGTGAAACTGTCTTTTAATTGTGTCTTGTCAATATGCTTCAAACAGTCCTTGGAGAGAACAAAAATCCCATAAAGAATTTCTTCTCCAGATGAAAATTAGGAATACTACTAAAACTAAATAATCAAAACAATGAACATTTATTGAGCCTTTATTATTTGCTGGGCACCATATTGAGTGCTTAACCTTATTTATGATTTCACTAATTCCCAGAACTATTTTATGAAGTTGGTGCAATGGTTCTTGTTATACATAAAACAAACATAGATATAACACAGATAAAAACAAAGTTAGCAAGGTTAAGCAATTTGCTCCAAGGCACAGAGCTAAATTTGCTACAGCAGGTGTCTTTACCCATGTTCTTCTAACATCTAAGAACTCTAGCTTCAGGGATGTGGTTTTGGCAAGAACTGATTAATTCCCCTGCCCTAAAATAGGTATCAGGTATTTTACTAGAGATGAGGAGTAATCCTTTAATTAAGACAAGTACAATAAGATTAAAAGGGAAGATGGTGGTTCACATACTTGGCAAATTTTACCACGCAAGCAGAGCTTTACAGGATTTTGTTTTAAAGTTAAGAACTCTGTGCAATAAAAATCTGTTTTTTCTTTTTTGTTTTGTTTTGTTTTTTGTTTTCTGTCATAGTCCACAGGGCTTATTGTGGGTTTTGGTTCCATTCTCTCTATTTAGGTTGCTGTCACTCATGCTATTGAGACTGTTTCCCAAAAAAGTAATTTAGGACACTGTCTATTTCATAATAAAAGTAGAACTTCAGCTGTTTGTATATAGTCCATACTTTCATTTGTAAGCGGAGGAAAAGCAAAAAAGTGTAAGCGGGGGAGCAAAAACAGCCAAGAGTTTTAATGTGGTAAATATAAAATAATATGTAAGAACTATCATATTACTTACATGCCACAGTATTGAATATTGATTGTTAATAGGAAGGAAGTGGGATTAACAGAATGTCAAAAGTTTCAAATTAGTCTTTTAAGAGAACTTCCTCATTCAAGGGTGTAAGCAATTGGAATGGTTTGCCAAAGGAGCTCACAGAATTTCACACTTTCAGTATGGTAAAACAAACAAACAAAACACCAGCAAACACAAATCTTCAACATGTCCTTATTTTGAATTATTTTCTATTTTATTATAGCTTGCTAGAGAAATTCCATTGAAAAACTCCCAACTAGGATAACTGAAGAAATGGAGAAAATTGAAGTGACCAGACATTCACCAGGATAGCTGGGGAGCTTATAGTGCAAACATAGGTCAGATGGGAAAAAAGAGCAACCAACAGTCACTCATACTCATGGAGATAAAAGAGAAGGCTGTGAAAGCAGGACTAACTCTCCTTAATTAGAAAAGAAACTTAAGTAAGCACAGGCTTTTATTTTTTTCTAAATGGGAAAGGGGATGCCAAAGATAATTGTTTTGTCATCAAGGCAAGATCAAATTGTTGACCCTCTAATTATATTGGGAAAAATAACAACGGATCTTACTGATGGCCTTCCTAATTCTGGAGCTCAGAAATCAAATTAAAATGGGAGATATTATGCTTACAGTCTAATTTGCCCAGAGTTCATTATATTGGAGGCTTACAGAGAGCTTTGTGACTAATTACTTTGCATTGTCTACTTCCTCAATATTACAGCTGATATCATCTAAGTATAATCAAATCAGATCAATGTCAAATCAATGATCTGATAGAACCAAGAGTGAATTTAAAGCATAGCTGAGCCTGAACAAGTTTAAACATGCATACACTTACATGTGATCTGTAACTTTAAATAAGATTTTGAGTTTTTCTGGAATTACAGAGTTGTGCATAGTATACTCAAGTTTGCAGAAAAATATAGTTCCTTATTCTCTGAAAATGACATCTTATCTTCATGCGTACCTCTAGCCACTGTTGGGTAAGAAGAGTAAAAAGGAATCAAAGTTAATTTTTTTGAGAGGGGAGGGTCAAGTCTGGTTTAATTTTATAATTTGAGATATACTTTGAGGAGGTTAGTTTCTTGGAGTGTTTAGGCGATGAGTTTCCCTAGGATAAGCACCCAGTGCTTTAGATTATCTTTGCTCCTGCTACAGTTCCCTTTAGTGTCTGCTGGTATGAAGGGGTTGAATACACACATGCCGTCAAATGAAGAGAGTCTCAAAACTGACTTAGGTGTGTTCTGCTGTTCCCTGGACCAGACTCCTAAAGTGTGACTGGCCCATCCTGGGGCCTCTGCTGGTGTCAGTTTTTCATATTTATCTGCTTGGTCAGGGTGGGTCTTTGGCTGTTTGGCCTCCATCTCAACTCTTACTGCTGCTGTCCCTTGGCTCCAGGTCTGGCAGTAAGGTCCATAGACCCCATCCACGTGGTCTACTCTTCAGCCCTTACCTATAAGATCTCCATTGCCCCTCTGGAGAGGCCCCTCTTCTGCCAACCTCCTAAGCCAGATGTTGAACTAACTCCCATGCCACTATCCCTCCTAAAAGAAAATGGACACATTCACACTATATGGGAATAAAGGAAGCTACACTCAGGCTCTTTTCCATGTAACAATGTCATGTCATGCCACTGAGTTTACACTAATGGAAAACCCTTTGGTACATCAATATTGTCTCCCAGGGTTTCATATTGGTTAAAGGGAAAAGCTCCCTGCTTTCAGTGGTCCCTCCATTTAACAGATACATGTCACCCTCTCTGGGATGGCATTCTTATCCCTTGCTCTTTCACTCTATTCTAGGGTGTTAACCTCATGAGCTAGTTGTAAGCATAGGTTTCTTATCTATACAATATGACATTATGATCTGGTTCCAGAATTGGTTCATGATATGCTGAGAGAATTTAGAAAATCTTCCATCTCTTTTTCAGTCCTGGATTACAAGCTTTTCTGTTTGTTGCAAGATGATTTGGGGGAATTCTAGTAGCTGAATAGCAATTCTTTATTACTCTTTACATGTCACCCATAACAATTCTGTACATGTCTCACCCAGTCCCTAATGGGGTTATCCCTGGTAGTAGGAGAGTGTCTCAAGATTACTAGGGAGAAGGTCTGTAGACAAAATGAAAAATAGAAAGACATATTAATAATTTCAAAAATATTAATTCTTTGTGTTGTCTAATTTCCATTTTCCCCCTTCCCCTCTCCAAGCAGATCTATTTTCTTCACTTTGCTGCCCTGATTGGGCCCATCAGGAGGCTAACTACACGCTACATCATTTATACTCTCTTGCTCTCCAATGTCCAATTCCTTTAGGCCAATGGATGGTACCAAAGGGAGATTAGAGAGGAAAGGGAGAGAGATGTTTATTTGTTCTCCCTTCACCTGCCTTGTTTCACTATGGCTGGCAAGGTCTCCAATCCCTATGGTCAGGGATCCATTAGGCTAACTCTCTTCCTTGACTCCAGTTACAGCTGTCCTTCCCTCTTTGATACTTCCAGTCTAGAAAGGGAAATGTTTTCCCCCTGTGGCTAGGTCCTTGGTGTCTCACCATCATCTGTTGGCTCCTTTAACTCTGCCTACCCCATTCTGAATAGTCCCCCACTAATCACAGTTCAGTTAAACCTTTCTGAATATTCCCGTCTTACTGAAACCCTTACTGGTACCTTTAAATCTTTAAATTATCAATTGAAATAGTTCATTTATTATTTCGACAACTATGTATGCTGAGCATCAATCCCTGTGCTGAGAATAAAACCACCAGGTGGGAACAAAAGGAAAAGTCCTTGATCTCATGGAGCTTATCACCTAATGAAGGACACAGACAATCAACAATAAGTTTATTATGATGAAGTGGTAATAATTGCTATAAAGAAGAATAAAGAAGGAATGGGGTGGGTAAGAAGGTGATGGTGAGGGGAGTGAAATTTTTGAAGAGTAGTCAGAGAAACCTTCACTGCTCACCGATAGAGTGATGAATGAAGAGAATAAGGGAATAATACGGGCTGAATTGTGTCCTCCCAACATTCATGGGACCCTAACCTTAATGTGACTGTATTTGGAGATAGGTCCCTTAAGGAAGTAATTAAGGTTAAATGAGACCATAAATGTGGGATCCTAATACAATAGGAGTGACATCCTTATAAGAAGAGACATCAGGAGTGCACTGAGAAAGGCCATGTGAAGACATAAAGAGAATGTAGCAGTCTACAAGCCAAGGACAGAATCTTCAAGAGAAGCCAACTGTGTCAATATCTTGATCTTGGACTTCCAGCTGCCAGAATCATAAGAAAATAAATTTCTTTATTGTTGTTTAAACCACCCCATCTATGGCATTTTTTTATGACAGCTCTAGAACACGAATACAAGGAACAAGCCACAGGATATATAAAATAAGACCATATCAGGCAAAAGGAATTGCAAGGGTAACAGCCCAGAGGCAGGAAGATCCTTGGCAGATTCAAAGGAAGAGTAAAGGGGTAATGTTCCTATAGCAGAGTAGATAAGGGAGAGGTTATCAGGAGATAAGGTAAGAGAAGTAATGGAGGTCCAGATCTTTAATAGCCAGATTCCGTACACAAGGAAGCTCTGATAGCTGAGATGGGAATAGAGGAGGAAGAATAGGAGGAACGTGATCAATGAGAGAGAAACTGCAATAGCTCAATGAGACACGCGTGGCTTGGATAAGGAGGTTAAGGGTGGAGATGGTAAGAAGTGGTTAAATTTTAGATTATCTTGAAAGTAAAGCTAATAGAGATTTTTGTTTGTTCGTTTATGTTTGTTTATTTGATTAGATGTGTATTGTGATGGGAAGAAAGTTATCAAGGATGAATGCCCAAGTCGTTGTCCTGAGCAACCAACACATAACATGTACACTTACTAAGATGACAAGACAACGGGAAGAATCTTGTGTTTGGATGTGGGCATAGTTAGCTTGAATTGTGTATCAGTATCCAAGTGCAGATGCAAAGTAGACAGTTAGTTGGAAATATGAAGCTGAAATTCAGGGTAGTGCGTGGGGGGAGGTGAAGTAGAAAGTATTTATGTGAAGCACTACCCTGATATACAGTGAATGCAGCAAAGATAAATCAGACCTTGCACCTGTCTTCAAAAAAACATATGATTTTAGTAGAGAATACACATTTTGTAAAGTATTGACGATTCTATGAAAAAGTTGCCACGAGGGGGAAGAGTGTATTATGACCACAGAAATTTTCTTGGAATTGTTTGCATGTCTCATATATTCAGTTCCTGAATTGTTTTAACAAAATACAGTTGATAAAAATGTGCAATATTTGTACTTTTAATACCTATTCATTTGTTTTTCCATTATATACCTTGTCTGCTCATCCATTATTGGTTAAAAAAGAACATTTAAAATATAACATCAACTAAACTGTTCCATGCTGAAATTTTATATCACTTTTTAAGACTTTTATAATGTCTATATATAGTAATTACACCTACTGCATGACAATAGCCAATTAAACTAAGCTAAGATGATATAATACTCTATACAGAAAATTGTCTACAAAGTATGGGAGGGAGTCATAAAGCGGGAAGATTGGTGGTAAGAATGTGATGAACAGAATGTAAGAAATACTTTCAAACTCCTAAATGCTGGCTAAACTAAAACTATATTTACCTTTGAGTTACATAGAAGAACTCTAACTAGGTTTTCAATTAATTACATTTAAGGAGATTCAGATATCTGAGATCTAATTTTACTTCCAGTAGTGATCGTTACCTAAACTTTAGTTTTTTTGCCCCGGTTTTTATCCTACCCATGCCCATCCTCCTTCACCAGACAGGTGTGAAATTTGCAGACCTTAACAACAGTTAATCTACAACTGGTCAGTTTAACCAAGCAAAGTAAAAACTTTTCTAGTTTGAATATTTCTTATCATTTTGAAAATTATATAACTTAAATTTCTAAAATTATGATGCTGCATGTATTTGACAGTAGGTATATTAGTTGCAGCCTACCTAAGAGCAAAGCCTGATACAAGGACAGAGGTACAGGTAAATTATTTGGAAAGCTCTCTGCAAAATCAGGAGAGAAGGGTCAGAAAAACGAAGCCAGGGAAGGAGGATTTAGGATGTGTTTAGGGAACTGGTATGGGCACCAGGGTCTTGATTCTCCCAGTATCTCAGAGAATTTAGGATTGTTCTAAAATTGTCTTCAAGACAGCAAAGGGCTGAGACATCGTTCCAAGGGAATGTGACATGTGTCATCAAAAGCCTACACTAGCTGTCAAAATTCAACCATTTGTTTCATGATTCTGCTGCAAAAATAAAACTATCCTCTAGAATCACAGGAATACAAAGGATTCACAGTGAACTAGAAAAAAATAAAATCCTCTCTAACATGGGTCTTCCAGCCTCTGGTCTTGCCCAACTAAAATTGAGTTTGGACAATTCCAAAGTTAACTCAGAAGATCATCAACATTCCTAGAGCTTTGCATATTTTCACTGTGCCACCCTAAACATGTCACTGATGACTGTCCTCCTGACAGCATCTCAGGAATTGCAAGCAGATGTTTAAAGACAGGGTTATTGGAGAAGTATGATAGCTAGCTCTCAGATAGGCAGTTGACATTGTCTGCCACGAAATAGGTCTCACCGTATTTGTCTGTTTAATATTTAATTTAAATATACAAATTTAGCAAGGTAGAATTAGTAACAAAAAATATACTTGCATTTACAACAGATAAAATTTGATGCCAACACAAGAAGTATTTACTTCTTGACTTGAAGAGTCTACTCATATTTTAAGCCACTGTCTTTTCCCTGTGTCATTTTCATGGATATTTTGATAGCTCTAAATCTAAATACAGATAATCCTATATGACAGATCCCAAATAAACTTAAAAGCCTCAATAGTTAAAGTTTCTCTTACCATTATAAATAGATGCATTCTCTGTTCATTATCCCTTCCAAGTCCCATATTAGCTTCCACCAGACATGTATATTTCAAATAAAGCTAAAGTAAAATTCTAGACAGTTATCTGCAGTAAGGATGAGCAAGCTTATTTATGATTCATTTGCCTTTTTAATCTATGCTCTTCATTGGAAGCCTCTGATATTGACAGTTTGAAGAGATAAATAGGCCAACTATGGTCATTACACAGAGATCTACTCAAGCGCATCAGAATATTCTCGTCTCCTCTTTTAATTTACATAATTTCTAAATGTGCTAAGAATGGAAAGCATTGTTCATCGATGGCAGTTTTTACTACAGAAAAATCAGCAACATAAAACACATTGTGGCTTAACCAACGTTGAGAAAGTGATTGCTATAAGTGTTTTTTCATATCTCCCTTGTCAGAAACTTTTAGTTTGAATGCAGCTGTTTTCATCAAATGTTCTATCACAGGAACATTTACAAGTGGTCCTAGCAGGCCACTCTCTGAGGATCAGATTTTATATCAAAGTTTCAGGGGATGCATGTATCTTTTCAAATTAATGTTTTTGGGTTTTTTTTGGATATATACCCAGGAGTGGAATTGCTGGGTCACATGGTAGTTTTATTTTTAGTTTTTTGAGGAACCTCCATACTGTTTTCCATAGTGGCTGCATCAATTTACATTCCCACCAACAATGTACAAGTGTTCCCTTTTCTCTATATCCTTGCCAATGTTTGTTACTTGTGTTCTTTTTGATGATAACCATTCTGACAGGTATGAAATGATATCTCATTGTTATTTTGATTTGCATTTCCCTGATGGTTAGTGTTGTCGAGCATCTTTTCATGTGACTGTTGACCATCGGCATGTCTTCTTTGGAAAACTGTCTATTCAGTTCCTCTGCCCATTTTTTAATTGGGTTGTTTGGTTTTTTGATGGTGAGTTGTATGAGCTATTTACATATGTTGGCTATCAATCCCTTATCAGTCATATCATTTGCAAATATTTTCTCCCATTCACTAGGTTGTTTTTTCTTTTGTTCCATGGTTTCCTTTGTTGTGCAAAAGATTTACATTTGATTAGATCCCATTTATTTACTTTTGTTTTTATTTCCTTGGATTTAGGAGACAGATTCACAAAAATAGATTCATGCACCCTAATGTTCATAGCAGCATTATTTACAGTTTCCAAGATATGAAACAACTTAAATGTCCATCAATATATGAATGGATAAAGAAGATGTGGTAATATATACACACAATGGAATACTACTCAGCCATAAAGAGAATGAAATTCTACCATTTTGCAGTAACATAAATGGACTTGGAGGGCATTATGCTAAGTGAAAAAAGTCAGACAGAGAAAGACAAATACTGTATGATATGACTTATATGTGGAATCTGAAAAATACAACAAACTAGTGAATATAACAAAAAAGAAGTAAACTCACTGATATAGAGAACAAACTAGTGGTGACCAGTGGGGAGAAGGAGTGGATGGGAAACAGAGGGGTGGGGGAGTGGAAAGTACAAACTATTGGCTGCAAGATAGGCTCAAGGATATATTGTACTACATGGGGAATGTAACCAATATTGAGTAATAACTGTAAATGGAATGTAACACTTAAAATTGAATAAAATTTTTAAAAATAAATAACAATTAATAAAAAAGATGGGAATGGTAGTTCCTAGGGAAGAGGAAATATTTGGGGCTGGTGCAACAACCAGTGGGTGAGTGTTCATTATAGAGATAAAAACCTAACTTGATTATTTCCCAGATAAAAAGTGATCCAAATGACAAATAGGAATAGCAGAGGAAAAACAGCTTGGGAAAGACAATGTTCTTTACTGTGCAGAATCAGAAAACAAGATGCTTTCACCTAAAAGGGATATAAGGTGAGGAGAAAGAAAGAGAGAAAAGAAAGGAGAGAGAGAGAATGGAGAAAAGGAGAGAGAAGGAGAGGATGAGATGGAAGTTATAAGGGAATGAAAGAATAAGAGAAAAATGAGGGAGTGAAAAAAAGAGTTAAAAAGGAAGGGAGAAAATGAAGGGATGGGTACAGGCAGGAAGGAGGGGAGGATGCTAGACCTGTGCCTACATTCAGACCCTTAGGGTGCCCCGTGATGCAGGAGATAGGCAACAGCAGCCAAGTTTCCTCCCTTTAATAATATTAATGCATAATAGCTGTATGTTATCAGATGCTACTTAAATATGTCATCAAGAGAAAATGCTAGCCTAATTCAGGTTACATCTAATCTCTTTGGAAAATGTTTTCTCCAAAGTGGCTTAGAAAAAAGGATTGGTCTCAAATAGGGAAAGCTCTCTAGGTTTTATATCTCCTCTTTTAACTATTTAAAAACCAGAGGGGTAATCTTAAATTCTCTCTCCTTAAGGGGTCCCTATTAAGGGCTATGAGGATAGGCTTTAAAGAGACATTAAGTATGGGTATTATCAGAGCTTCTAAAAAACAAGGAAATGACTCCTATACATTTAAATAAGAATGTTTGGTAACAACATTGAATGGTTCAGTGGAATGTGCATAAATGTTCAAGTCTAAATTATCTGGGTTCTTTGTGATATACAGTAGGTCCTTATTAGTTATCTATTTTATATATAGTAGTATGTATATGTCAATCCCAGTCTTCAAAGAACACTACTCAATACTCTGTAACGGCCTATATGGGAAAATAATCTAAAAAATAGTGGATATATGTATACGTATAACTGATTCACTTTGCTGTACACCTGAAACTAACACAACATTGTAAATCAACTGTACTCCAATAAAAATTTAAGAAAAAAAAAAGAAAGACTAAAGATATCTTGAAAACAAATTGTCTGGGTTCTTTTTTTGGCTTGCTGTCTGGGGGAACTTGAAGAAACAAGGCTTTTTCACCTCTAATTTCTGCATCAATGAAATAGAGTTAATACCACTAATTTCAGAGATGCTGTGGGGACTTATGATGTAAGCCTACCACATGGCCCAGCCTCCAAGCTTCAGTCTCCAGGAGTGGTTTAGCTCCATCAATGTGCAAGTTGAATATTGCTCTATATTTATCTATTTGAGTTACAAGATATTTATCAAAAACTATCTAAGTTCAAATCACCATGCTAGGTGCTAGAAAGTGGTTTTGCAGACTTCACCTGGATAAATATAAAATCTTTTATGTTATTTTATGCTTTGGAGTGAGAGGTAGGACTTAATAAATGATGCTTTATACCTTAGAAATTTCTCTGCTCGTAGATTTTATTATCTCTTCTGTTCACTAGCCAAATTGTCATGACCTGAATTGTGAGAGAGCTGTAGTTTAATTCACACTGCTCTGTATATATTTAAACACCTGTCTTTTCCCATAAAGTATAAACTATTTTAGGGCTGGGCCTCTGTGTTACAGTTCTTTAAATTTCCTGCAATACCAAGAATATTATGCTACATGTAGAGAAATTTTTGATAAAGTACTAGGGAGTTCTTACTAATTCCATCTGGAATTAGAAAACCAGAGAATTTATTATTATGCACTCTCTTGGACAGTTATATCTGAATTTGGGAACAATCATTAACTAACTCAAAAAAAGTCTTATTTATGGCTTTAGTTCCAATTTATTACTCAAGTGCATTTCACTCTGCCTCCTTGTAATATACCAAATCACAAAGAAAGCATGTATTCCAACTTTTTCAAGTCCAATTGCAATTGACAAATGTTTCTTCAGATCATGAAAGAGCTATACACAGAAAAATGAAAATTTCTGGAAATACTGGAAGGCAGATAGTTTCTAGAGGACGTTGTCCTGTCTTACAGAGGAACAAATATTGGAAATGTTAGAAAGTTCAAATATATGCCAGTCGAAACAAAGCTACAGACAATCTATTACATTTATGAATTATAAATATATATTATAGGCTTCAATTTGTTCATGAACGTTTTATAATGTATATTTAAATTGCATTTAATAAACAAAATTGCAAATTAAAATTCTTTTCTTTTTTATTAAGATATATAAAATTACATTGGATATTTTGTTCACTTTTTTGCTATTTGCAAAAAAAAGAAAAATCTTTTTAATTAAAAATATTAAAGTAAGTTTGTGGTGTTTAAGCTAGTATTGTTTTTTACTGATACATAATTTAATAATTACCTTCATGTAAGAAATTAAAAAACAGAAAATCTTAATTTAATATATTTTAATACTTATTTATATTTTAATCTCTTGTTTCTTAATTTGCATTATAGACACTTTATGTTTCCTCTGATAATTTGCCTGTCATTGTTTTTTAAGTTCAGTGGTGGCATAAGCAAAAATGTATTAAAAACACTGGAAATGGAGTTCAGGAATCTTTGCTTTGAAATCAACTCTGTTGGTGATAAGACCAAATCATGTGACCTTGGGGAATTTCTGTCTACACTGAGCAGTTTCCTCATCTGTTAACATATCAGAAAGAGTGAGAGAGCTCTGTGGGGTCACTTTTACAAAGGCATTATTATTGTTTTTATTATTATTTATTATTATTGATTCTTGTTTCTTGCATTACCAAATGTGTGACTGAGCCTCAGATATAATTTATGATCATTAGTCAATTTAAAAAGATTGACAGAATATAACAGTTCAGTAAGATTAATGATTGTAATAGTGTAACTCTAGATATGGGCAGAAGCAACAAGAGGGAAAAATTTCCAAGACCATAGTAGACTAGTAAGACTGGTGGTCCAGAGGTTTCTGGCTACTGTTAACAGGGATTAGTCTGGTGATAGTACACTGAGAGTCTATCAATGAAATCCATGCCTAACCTGGGAATGAGCATTTCTAGCACCATGGGGCAAACTGGTCACAAAATGCCTCCCAAATCTTGGTCGAAATTAAGACCGGAAAGGAAGGGATTGTAAAATAAACAATGTTACCCACCATCCAGTTCTACAAGAATCAAGTCATTAGCCACTGCAGTTGCTGACCTACAATACACCCTGAAAGGAATTCAGGGTGAAGATCAGGAAGAAATACTGTGTTCTCTGGGGAAACTGGCAGAACCCTTCCTAACTAACAGGCATAGTTAGATTTTTTCTGAAGAAATTTTTTATGAACCTGGATTCTTGCATTTCCCGTACTTAGAAAAGCACTAAATTCATTAATTAAAACGTCTGTTCCTTGTGGGTAGCAGCAACCTTCTACTGAGATGTGTGTTTGATTGCAGGTACCCTTTTCTCCAAAATCATATTGATACTGACATTCCTCTCTTACCCTTTGGCAACTGTTCTCAGAGCTCTCTGAGAGACTGTCTCCTGGGTTATAATCCTCAGTTTGGCTCAAATAAAATTTTCTATTTCTTTCTTAGATTAATTAATTAGATTAATTAATTTTTTCTGTTGACAAAAATCTACCAGAAATTGAAGGGATAGAGAAACAGTTCAAAAATGCAATAAAGAAACAATCAGATAAACACACAATATGTGAGAATCTATAAAACAAATTTAATTCTCCAACAAATAAAAATTTAAGTTGAGGGGAGGAGTAGTATTATAGAGAGAATAAAGGGAACTTAAACAGCTTTAATAACCAAACGTAGTGTTTGGACTTTGTTTGGAAATTGATTTGAACCAAGCAAGTGTAAAATAAATTCTATGAGTCAGTTGGGACAATTGAAATATGGGCTTGATGTTACACGGTAGTAAGTAATATTAATTTTTTTAAAGATTGATATTGTCATGTTGGTTAACAAATAAAAGAAAAGTCTACACCAGTATAAAGTCTTTATGAAAAAGTGGAAATATATGAAAATATGAGACAGTATACTGTCTGGGATTGATTGAAAATACTCTAGCATTTAAAAAAAAAGTTGGGAGGGAGGGATACAGGATACAGACTGGCAAAAAGTTTATACTTGTTGTAGCATAATGAAGTATACAATATTTCATGATAGTATTATTTCTGTTTTTATATTTTGATAATTTCATTTATAAAAGGTTATGTTTGCTAAATGGCCCTAGGGAAATCTCACACACGATTTGCTAATAGTATAAATTTAAGATAACCTATGGTGAAAATTGTCATTCTACTAATACTCTACACAAGCTGGATGTCTCAAGCTAATATTAAGCTAAATTATATAATTTACATATCAGCAACCCTTTGGAATAAGCCATATCATTTATAGAAACTGTCAAAATAAATAAATATACAATCATATTCATAATTTCATTCTTAAAAGTCACGTATATTTAACCTTGGCTTGCCTTGTAATGTGTACCCCAATTATAAATAATCCTTAATTTTATAGATGAAAAATTATATTGATAAAAATATGGATATGACTAATTGATAGAACTTCTCATTGATAATGTATATGCAAATCTATCTAAAAGCTCCTTTTTAGAGAGCCATGGTATGTACTAATTACTGTGATAAAATCTTTAACAAAGATAATGATTTAACACTGTGCATCCTCCCAAATTTTAAAATTTATTTGACAATGGAATTCATTTTTCTCATGGCATGTGCAACACATATGTGCAAATATGTGCATGTAGTTGATGTGTACTCTTCAGAATTTTTACTCAACCAATAAATATGATTTAAACTAATATATTAGTATTAAGAAATCTTTATTGTGTCACTTAAGTCTCATCAGGTAGACTAGCTTGAATGGCTTTACTTAAAAATCAACTAAAATAGAAGTCACTGTCTTTTCAAGATTTAATATTCAGTCATATCAAATAATTGTTACATTACTAATATATAAATTAAAATAAGAAAACTAGGGACATAAAAATAGAAAAACAAAATATATACTGTCTCATTTTAGATTCATGTTTTATATTTTTATTCACATGATATGAACTGTTTGGTAATTACATTCTGTTCCATTTGATGGGTGAAGAATTTAAAGAAATCTGCTGAGATGTCAGCATATTACATAAGAAAATGAGGAATCATAAAGATGCATAGGCAGAATGGCAATATAGGTAAAGTAGTGAATGAAAATATTTTTAATCATTAAAGGGGTAGGAGTCAAGCAAGCAACAATTGAATAGTTAAAAGAAAAGAGAGATAATTGGAAAGCCTACATAAAGGTATATAATAGTAATCTCATGGGCCCTAGTAATAGGATTAACACAGGGAATAATAATAAAAATTAAAAATAAAATAAAATAAAATAATGAAATTTAATTAGTGACATTAATTAGTGATATCACATAAATAGATCCACAGATCCCAATGATACTTCAATCATAATGGAGTTCAGTAGAAGAATCCTATGGAGATTAGATCAATATCCAGACATTCACCAAATTTATCAAGTATCTGGGCTCTGAAATATGCTCACTTTCTTACCTTGGCTAAGACATTTACCCTCTGAAATATGTAATATCTAGGTTTAAGACTAGTATCTATTACAGAGTTGTAGTCAAGATTAAAGGGAATAAAGTATGTTTTATGTATACCCAAAACGTATTAACAATGAAAAATGTCATTGGTTATTATGATCATAAATATTATTGTTTATCATCCATGCTTTATATTGAAGACACAGGATTATTGAAGCAGTTCTTTAACACCTAGTAGATACCCAGTGGAGCAAGGGCTATATAAAAGTGAATTATTTTTAGATTAGATTACTGAAAACTTTCAAGCTTGCTTGCACATTCACACATTCTTTAACAAAATTGAGAAATAGCCTATTTTCTCTTCTCTAGTCCCAAAGCAGAATCCTCATGGAAAGTGGGCAGAGTAAATGAATACTTTTTTGAGTTGGGTGTGTTTATGAATAGGAGAGTAATTGATGCTCCTGAGTCATAACTGGAATAGGCTGGGCCTCTGTTTTCAATTATTTGAATCACCCTCCCCAGGGAAGTCACTAGGCTACACTGGGTGTAAAAGTTTATGGAGCAAAAAAGATGAAGAAGGGATTCATTGTTAATGCATGCCTACTAGAGATAAAGTGGTGTCATTAAAATTGAAGCTTTTTACAGTCATAATTTATCAAGGCTTATCCATGATAAAAACCAACATTTTCACTTGAGTTTATTTCCTACTCATCTAGTTGGAGAGCCCTTGTAAGTGTCCATTTCTGGAGCATCTCTGATGCAGGAAAATGATGTTGAGGACATTGGGCTGTATTAGCATCCATATGAAACTCATTTTAATTTTATTAAAGTAAGCCACTCAGGCAATCTTTCTTTCTTCTTACATTAACATTACACTAAGAATATATCAAAAAGATTAAACAGCATATACATATTTGTAAAAAGAATAGTTAGCTTAAAATATTTCAATTTGCTTCTGTGTGTGTGTGTGTGCTTGGATCTATGTTACATCAAGGAGATTTGGACCAAAAACATGCAATTTTTAAAATCAGATATTCGATGTGTTTTGTCCCCAAATTGGATCACTGCCCAGTTTTTTTCTTTGCATGACAATATTTCTTATTACTCAGTCTTTCCTAATGCACAGTGCTCACTTTCAAAGGGAAATATTTCTTACAGTTTTATCAGTCATGTCTATGTTTTGTCAATGGATATTAAAACCAAGAGTTGCAAAGTGTAATTCTTGGTCCCCACCTCACAATTCTAACTACATTCAGT
The DNA here is from genome assembly GCF_949987515.2 of Delphinus delphis. Taxonomy (NCBI): domain Eukaryota; kingdom Metazoa; phylum Chordata; class Mammalia; order Artiodactyla; family Delphinidae; genus Delphinus; species Delphinus delphis. The sequence continues at coordinate 91,104,856 of NC_082690.1, forward strand.
AGAAATGTCACACTATTCAACTGAGATTTGTTATCATTTAGATGTTGGAAACAGAATTTCAGATTTGGTATCGATACTGAGGACCATTCAAAGCATAAAAAAAATAAAACTTTATTTTGCCATCTTTATTGTATAGAACTGAAAGTCTCTTGAGAACCCATCTTATCACTGGTTCCAGAGAGAAAGTTTTACAGTTGTCTCATCTGATTATCAGATACAAGAAAATGAGGGTGCTGCATATTGACTATTCTCTTACTGTGTTAGTTTCCTATACTGTCTACAAATTATAACAGACTTTGCAGCTTAGAACAACATCCATTTATTATCACATAGTTTCTCTAGGTCAGAAATCCAGGCAGGCTCAACAGGGTCCTCTGCTCAGAGTCTCCCCAGGCCAAATGCAAAGGGTTGGATGGGCTAGTCCTTTCCACGTTATCTGGAGAAGAATCATCTTCCACACTCATTTTTGTGGTTGGCAGAATGCAGTTCCTTGCATCAGTTGGACTAAGGTCCCATTTCCTTATCTGCTGTCAGTTGGGGGCAGTGAGGTGGATGTGGGGCTCTCCCCTGCTCCTGAAGGCCAAATATATTTCTTTTAACATTGCTCTTTTTATCTTCAAAGCCAGCAATGGTACATCAATTTCTTTTTGCACTTCAATTCTCCCTGACTTCCTCTTCTATCTCTGAGTTTAAGAACTTGTGTGATTAAATTAGACCTAGTTGAATAATCTCCTTTCTGTCATATAAGTAAAGGGTATTCAACGGATGAGAGATTTTTTAAAACATCATTCAGGTAACCAGAGTCTCTTTACACCTACCCTAGACTTGCAAGAATATACATTTTATCAGAATATACAATGGTTAAAATGTGTATGCTCTGCACATAAATGTACATATAAAATGTAGGCTTTGGAATCAACTAAGCCCAGGTTCAAGTTTAAGCTTAATTATTCAATAATTAGGTGATTTTTTGAGTCTCAGTTTTTTTAACCTCTAAAATTCAAATATTACCAATTTTATAGGGCTGTTGAATTGATTACATGAGATAAAGCATGGCAGTTAATACAGTAATTAATATAGAGGGAGCCCTAAAAGAATGATTCCCACATAATGTAGAAATTTTATCATTATAAAGAGTATTTATTCAGCAACTCTCCCTAGCAGAGTCCATCCCATCCTTTGGTTCACTTATTTCTCTCCTAAAATGCCTTCTGTCCTCAAGCATGCACAAAAAGATGCCTAAAATATCTCTTTGCCACATACTCCTCCAAATTTTTCAAGAATTCCAGTGCAACCCTACACATCTATAAACAGCGTGTATCATTTGTAATAAGCAGTATGCATGTCTTGCCATCTAATTTTAAAATTCACATTCCACATTTTCCTGAATCGAAATTAGGGTGTCTTGATTACACTAAATCTTTAGTGTCAGGTATGTGATATTGAAACTGAGCAGGACCCTGCAGGGCCTTCCCAGGGACAGATCCCTGGTGTCCCCTGTCTGCCTCTTGTTTGTAAAGCTTTCCAGCTTTAGCCTCCTGGGGCTTCCCTGAGTTCCAAAGAGCACATTTAATCAGAGAAGTAAGAAAATGCAGAAACAAAGGAAAACATTCATGCAAGACAAAATGATAATAGTTTAGCCATAACATAAAAAGTCAAGGACTTTTAGTTCCTCCTCAGAGGCTACAGATAATATCCCTAGCCATATCCTTGAGTTGTTTTGCAGATAATAAAATCCCCACCAGGTGGAAAAAGTTAACTGCATGCTGACCACCAGCATGTAGACCCAAGACCTGTTGGAACCAGGAGGTTGATGATGTTGACTCCCAAAATACCACCCAGTTACCTAACCACCAACCAATCAGAAGAATGTCCACAAGTTGATCAGGCACCCTGTGGCCCTCTTCCTCAACTTGCCTTTAAAAAACTTTCCCTGAAAGCCATCAGTGGGTTCAGGTCTTTTGAGCATGAGCTGCTCATTCTCCTTGCTTGGCCCCAGGTTGGATGTCTTGCAATAAATGCTGTACTCTCCTTCACCATGACTTGGTATCAGTAGACTGGCTTTACTGCAAGCAGGCAAGTTTGGTTTGGTAACAATATCTCACCTATCATTAGGACAGTTGTCTATAAATTCCCATTCATTAGCAATTAAAATCTTGTCCAATAAGGAGTTGAACTGGGGAAATTTTATTTACAAAATGGTTTTTCCTTCCCAAAGGAATGGAAGGAAAACCATCAGCACCTTTCACTCATCCCCTATTCAATTCATTTCTGCATCTGGAACAAAGTAATAGAAGAAAGTGCCATTAATACAAATGCACTGTAAATCTTGATTTTCAAATACTAACTCCTGACCTCACAGGGATCATTTATTCAGCACCAGGGATCTCTCTCCTTCTCCATATATATTCTCTATTCTTCCTGATAACTATTCACTTCATTCCTGAGAACCACAATTACATTTCCTATTGCAGTCGTGATTATACAGAGTATTTTAAGCTGCCAATTTAATCCAAATGTTTATTAAACTCTTTCTGGGGAAAGAAAATTAAATTATTTTAGTAAAACTAGACCTTTATTAGTACACCAGTAAGCATGCAATGTTTATTACAGCTCAGAGATTTCAGCAAATGCCTTTTAACTGAACTTGTTTTGTAGCTGTCCCCTAACAATTTTGTTAAATTCAGTGGTAATTAGCAATTAGGCACCTACATGAACTGGGATGAACATTACTGAATGATAGGTGCGTGAGCTGTGTGGAAATACTGACAATGAGGTAAGGAAATGTGAATAGACTGATGAAAATGATGTTTACTTCCTGTGATCTCATCCATACCCATAGGTTTTAATACCATCCATAAGCCAATAACTCTTAAATTCTTATTCTTGGCAAGCTTTCTATGAGTTTCAAGCTACTTGCAATCTCCTCTTTAATGTCTAATAAGCATCTCAAGTTTTATGTACAAGTAGTAACACAAATACTTTCTTCACTACATACTCACCTCTAGTCTTCCTCATCTCAAAAACATAACAAATAACACATCAACATAATTGTCTGATTGAAAACCTGTGAAAACTGGTAGATTTTTAAAGAACCACAAACAGCAAGTTATTTTCTTGAAATTATTCTGGCTTTATGGTACATAAATGGATACTACCTAAGCCAGATATCCTGTATAGTATATTACTGTTAATTTTTCTTGCATATCACCCTATTTAAGAAATAATCCTAGAATTTGATTGTTTTGTGCTAATGAACTTGCAATGATTTCAAAATTAATTAGCAAAATTATTTTCTTAATATCTAAAGTACAATTCTCTCTAGGAAAATATTCTATATACTTTTGTTTGATGATAATATGAAACAAATTTCTAAAAAAATACAATTTCACTCTGTGTATTAACAACAAATATAGGATAAAATGTAAAAACATATACCATTTATAATAGTACAAAAATATTATAAACCTGGGAATAAATTTAACAAATGATGTAAAAGATTTCTACACAGAAACCCATAAAAGTTGTGTTTCATAAAATGCAAGATTTATTAGGCAGAAGATAATATTTTTAATTTGACACTTTCCCCCATAGATTTAGTTCAATTTCAATCAAAATCCAATAAGAATTTGGGGAAATTTGACGAGGTAAAACTAAAGTTTATTTGGGACTATAAGTGGTCAATAAGAACCAAATATTTATTTTGAAAGGATAAGATGAGAAGACTTCCTTTACTGAATGCCAAGACTAATTATAAAGCTATAATAAATATGGCAATACACATTGGCATAAGAATAAAGAGATAAACACTCAGATACAAACTCACATATAAGTGGACCCTTGAATGTATTACTGCAGAGTGATAGACAAATAATAAAGTTCTCAATAAAAGTTGCTGGAAAATTACCTACATGGGAAAAAAAGTGGAACGTAATCCTACTTCAGATTTTTTGAGAAAAAATTGTGATACGCTTTCAAGAGATGTGTAAAATAATGTTAATGTGAAAAATATGTATTTTAGGAGATTATTTAGTAAAACATGCTTTTGACTACAGGATAGGCAAGACCTTTTTTAAAAATAAGCACAAAGAATATTTTTAAACTTAATGAGAAAAGATAATAAGCTGGGCTACATTAAAATTAAAAACTTGAATTCATTAAGAGACTCCTGCCAAGAGAATGAAAATGCAAGCCACAGAGTGGGAGAAATTATTTGCAACAAATATAGCTCAAAAGCTACACACACACACACACACACAATGTATATATATATAAAACATACATATATATGTATATATTCCACATATCTATAATATATAAGTATAAATATCCCACAAATGAATTTAAAATAAAGAAAACCAGTAGGAAAATGAATAAGATTTAAACTAGTATTTTAAAAAATGTGCATTGGTATTTATAGCTCTACAATATGTTTGTAACAACATAAACTGGAAGCAACACAAAAGTTCATTAGTAAGGGAATGAATAAATAGAATATTCACATATAGATATAATACATCAGGATAAAGGAGTGAACTACCACTAGATGCAACAATACAGATAACTCTAAGAAACGTATTTAGTGAAAAAAGAAAGTACAAGACCATTTTAAAATTCAAACATAAGCAAAATTAAGCAATTTTTTTAACATGCATAAAGTGGTGTGATGGTAAATTGGCTCTTCAGAAAACAAAAAGTCATGATTTTTAGTTTATACTGATTTTTGTGGTGTAAATACTGCCATCATGGCTGATTTTCTAACTAGCAACATTGCAGATCTGAAAGTGAAATTGGGAAAACGTGCAAATAATAGGCTCTTTGGTGCCAATACTCAGTGGTCCCCGCATATCACTGCATTCACAGGTGATATAGCAATTAAATATTTCTACAAAGCAAAATGCAAACCTTTAAAAAGTGTTCATTTTTTCAAAAAGTTAAAAAAATGATTTTCAGACACATATACAATGAAAACATGAGAAAGATTTTATTCAGTTCATTAATGAAGGAGGGAACTGATCAGATGGTAAACCTGGTTCAAACAAGAATTAGAAGAAAAATGATTATAAGTCCACTGTAAAAGGCATTCTAAAATAGTCTACTTAGTTAGCAACAAAAATGATTAATGACCTACAGGACAGTACATAACTTTTGGAGTTATTTTTCTGCTAGACAGAAATTTTTTGCAATTCTATTGGATAAGATCTACAAGTTTAACAGGTAATTTATGAGTGTGTGAGCCTTTATTTAATAGCAACATCAACCACAGTTACATTTTTCTAGAGCGTTAAGTCATTTGTTGCAGAAGTTTCAATATAAATTTGAAAGAATATACTGTCCACATTTCTGCTTTATTTCCAAGTTGTAAACAATTGTTCTTAATGACCCTGCCAATTTGATAATATATAGTCTCCAAAGGTTATTCTTGATCACAAAAATGATAGTCCCTCCTAGAGAAAGGGAAATAAAAACAAAAATAAACAAATGGGACCTAATGAAACTTAAAAGCTTTTGCACAGCAAAGGAAACCATAAACAAGACCAAAAGACAACCCTCAGAATGGGAGAAAATATTTGCAAATGAAGCAACTGACAAAGGATTAATCTCCAAAATTTACAAGCAGCTCATGCAGCTCAATATCAAAAAAACAAACAACCTAATCCAAAATCAGGCAGAAGACTTAAATAGACATTTCTCCAAAGAAGACATACCGATTGCCAACAAACACATGAAAGGATGCTCGACATCAGTAATCATTAGAGAAATACAAATCAAAACTACAGTGAGGTATAACCTCACACCAGCCAGAATGGCCATCATCAAAAAATCTACAAACAATAAATTCTGAAGAGGGTGTGGAAAAAACGGGGAGCCTCTTGCACTGTTGGTGGGAATGTAAATTGATACAGCCACTATGGAGAACATTATGGAGGTTCCTTAAAGAACTAAAAATAGAACTACCATACGACTCAGCAATCCCACTACTGGGCATATACCTTGAGAAAACCATAATTCAAAAAGTGTCATGTACCAAAATGTTCTTTGCAGCTCTATTTACAATAGCCAGGACATGGAAGCAACCTAAGTGTCCATCAACAGATGAATGGATAAAGAAGATGTGGCACATATATACAATTGAATATTACTCAGTCATAAAAAGAAACAAAATCAGACCTACTAGAGAATGGACTTGAGGATATGGGGAGGGGGAAGGGTAAGCTGTGACGAAGTGAGAGAGTGGCATGGACATATATACACTACCAAACGTAAAGTAGATAGCTAGTGGGAAGCAGCCGCATAGCACAGGGAGATCAGCTGGGTGCTTTGTGACCACCTAGAGAGGTGGGATAGGGAGGGTGGGAGGGAGGGAGACGCAAGAGGGAAGGGATATGGGAACATATATATATGTATAACTGATTCACTTTGTTATAAAGCAGAAACTAACACACCATTGTAAAGCAATTATACTCCAATAAAGATGTTAAAAAAAAAAAAAAAAGATAGTCCCAATAGGCTTTGGCTTAATTATTTACATAGGGCTACAAGAAGCGTTAATTAACCATATAAACCTCTTTGAGTATACAGTATTGAGCACATTCTGAAGGAAGAGAATTAACTTCTGTCTCAAAATGTCGTCAAGGAATCTCAAATTGTATAATGTCAAAGCCTTTATTATTATCTCTTTCATCTTGAGGCTAACCAAGAAGAAAAATTCTCTCCACTATATTTCTCCTATAGTGCTTTTTTTTTTTTTTTTGCGGTACGCGGGCCTCTCACTGTTGTGGCCTGTGCCACTGCAGAGCACAGGCTCCGGACGCGCAGGCTCAGCGGCCATGGCTCACGGGCCTAGCCGCTCCGCGGCATGTGGGATCTTCCCGGACCGGGGCACGAACCCGCGTCCCCTGCATCGGCAGGCAGACTCCCAACCACTGTGCAACCAGGGAAGCGCTCCTATAGTGCTTTTTGACTTCAGTGATTTTCCCTCTCCTCTTTTCAACTGAAAGTATCAAACTAGTCTGATTCAACCAAGGGTTCTTCTTACTAATACGAACTTTCAATCTTATATAAGAAGGTTTCTGAGCTAGCAGTTTCTGACTCTTTCTTTCTTGAAAGACTAATACCATCAGTGCTCAAACTCTGGACTCAAGAACTCTCTACAACTCCTAAAAATATCTGAAAAACTTAAAGTGTTTTCGGTGGGTTTATCTCTAAACGTTTACTGTATTAGCCATTTTAAATATTTTTTACTAATTTATTTAAAAATAACAATAATAAATCCATAACATATTAATGTCTAAACACGATTTATTTATTAAACTGTATTTTCCAAAATAAAATTGTGAGAAGAATGGGATTATTTTATACTTTAATATCTCCTTAATAAAATAGATCTCCTTAATAAAATATATATCAGCATTCAACCTGTCAAGTTTATGTAGAACATCTATCCTCACTAGATATGTAGTTAGAAAAACAGAGTATTTTGAATAGCTTTTTTAGATCATTGTAGATATTTTCCTTTGATACTACTTCAAAAACATGATATGTTATTTCTAAAGGTTATTTGCAATGTGGAATTTGATATCATATCAGTAAATTTTTCATACTGTTTCTTTAAAATCCATTGATGTATTCTGTCTTTTGAATGGATCATTTCTCTGTCCTTCCTTTTATAAGATCTTCCATTGGTCATTTGGAAAATATTAGTTCACTGGATTATACAGATCTTCCAAATGTAAACACAACTGATCATATGATATCAGAAATTGTATTAGTTAATATCACCAGTGATCTCATCAGAAAAATCTCTTACTACTAGCAAGTTCTTAAGATCATGGTGACAGATACAAGTTTTCCAAAATTATAATTTTTGTTTGAAAGCTCAAAAATTTTTAATAACAAGTGCTGTCAGTTTTTCCTTGACTTAATAGATGTACGTATTCACTTTTAAGAAAATATGTGCTAAATATCCAAATCTGAATAAACATGTCTATTTATCATTCTGTCAAGTAAAAATGGACAATGATGGGGTTACGGAGATAGCAGTAGGTACAGCTAGTAAGAGGATAGTAATATTACTGAGAATATACTGAGTCAATGTCTGAATATGCATGTATTTACATACAAAAGCTGCTACCTTAAAAATTCTAGCAATCATAAAAACATTTTCCATTAGCTGTCTGAAAAATATTCTCATCAAATATCATGCAACATCTAGACAGATCCACTATATTCCCATAAAAAGTGAGAATAAAAAAGCATATAATGTCTTAATATTATTATGAAAATAGTTTTGACCTCATAGCACACTTTTGAGAAATACTGAGCATGATTAAAGTATTAGAAATTTAGTTTATCTCCTGGAAATGTTGGAATATTTAATTTATATACATTTATTTATGAACCAATTAAAATATTCTTATTTTAAGAGGTATTTTAATCTAATTTATTAATACTTTTAAACATAGAAAAAATGTTTCACATTCATACAAGGAGATATCAAGACCCTTTCTATTTACAGATGACAGACCTACAGAAAGCTTAGAGGTTACCCTAGTCAAAGTAAACACAGAAGCATAAAAAAATCACAGTTTCATATCTCAAAGAGCCGTTCTCCTTTCCAGTGGGCAGTAAATCTCACAAATAGACTAAAATGAAATAGTCTAAAAAAACTTGATCCTTTGTCATCTCTTATCCAACAAAGAATAGATCCCATCATCCACCTGCCTGAGATCATCAAATGGTCACATAAACCAGGATACAATCTTTGCTGCTTTCATAATGGAATAAATTATCAACTGTGTACAAATCAGCTTGACACATATCTGCAGTGCTCTCTTTGTTATACAGATGAGACAACGTAGTATATCCCAGGATGAGATACAGATTAATAAGTCCCTGGGCCTTTTTATGGAAAAGGCATGGACATGACCATGAGTTAGGCAAGATACAAACAAAATAACACACTCAATAAGAAAAAAAAGAAACCAAAAAAATCAAGATTACAAGAAAGAACACAAACTTAGAGAAATAGAGTCAGTGAAAGTAAGGTCCTAGTGTTACCTGAGAATCATTTCAGGGGCTATGAAAAGATTTGCCTGAGTCCATGAAGTGTGCTTTTCAGACAAAACGATTTAATTGTCTCTGGCAGGTGAGTCCTTTGAACTTTTGGTGCGTTCTCCAAAACTGTCAAAATACAATTTATAAACACTTTAAAATGTGATTATATGTCAGACTTAGGCAGCTTACTAATTAATAAGCATGTTCAAATGATATTTTTAGGAACAGAGTATTTATAATCCACTTGGGAAGATAGTACAAAATATGTGTACTAGATCAAACTGGTTAATAGCTTAGGGCAATAAAATTGTAATCTTTAGAGTTCTATTTTCTACCAGAAAGTTATTATTTTCACTAGACAGGTATACAAGTTAACATGTTACTTCTGTAGTCTAAGCCCTTAACAGCAAATAGTCAAATCAAATAAAGTAAACTCTCCTAAAAAATTAAGTGATTATTGGGTGCTTTAAACAATTAGTAAGGTATTTAAAGGTCATGCTCTTCACATTGTCCTTACTCCCCAAATTTAAATAATTTATCATGCTTTATAATTTGCATATATTTGCAATAAATAGTATATTATACATGTTTTGTCTCTAAAATATTATTTACATACCCATTTAAACTGGAATATGGAAAATACCTTTCTAACCTTTTGGGTCCAGGCTAGTGAAAGTTTAAATGACAATGTATCCAGTCTTTGTTTCCTTCACATTTCACAGAACCAATTCAAGTGTAGTTCTCAGCGTGGAGCTAGTTGAAATACTGAGTTCAGACCAACTAACCCTGGGATTCAATAACAAAAGAAAAGATACAACTTAAAAGCCTTTGGCAAAAAACAGAAGAACAATTATCTTGTAACTATTGGGTATCAAATGAGAGAACTTAAAAACAAGAATGATAAAAATGTACTTATAGCTTTCTATCGTCTTTTTGAAGTCACTTATGGAAGTTCAGAAATCATCAGCCCCATAGTTTTAAGCCCTCATAACCCAAGATGCAATTGTATTAATAATTAAAGCTTCTGACAGCTATAGAAAGTAATATACAACCCTACTTGCTTGACTGAGTGGTAAATGATTTATTATAAATGATGAGTATTCTATTTTTCTTTCCTGATTGGCTTAAGTCCAGGAAATGAAAATGTTAGTTATTGACATGTGAAGAAATGAAATCAGTATGCTGAAGTGATTCCATTCCAGTACTATAAATATAACTAGTGTTGCTTTAATGTGTTTTAAAGCTAAGACAAAAGCCACCTCTGACAGTTCCATTTATTATCTTAACATGGAATATTCTGCAATCGAATTTATAGTGCCCTGCCACTAATAATAACCAATGAGACATTTGACTAGTAGTTCCTCAAATAAAATCTTGAGTATAATCTTCAAACTTAAAGTCTGCAGATTCCTCAAATTCTGCCCTTTCCTCAAGTTCTGTATTTCATCTTATGCTAAGATCGAAGGCAGAAAATTGTCTCTAAATTTCTTTGCAGCTGTGAAATTTTATTCTAGAGACAGAACACCAGGGGAAAACCACCCTTCCTTTCACAGTGTTATCCCTAAATTGGCTTCAATTCAACTTAAATAAAAACATTGTATATATGAAACATTATAGATTACTTGGGGGAAAACTAAAGGAAAATATGTCTGAATACTAAGGAAAAAAAATCTTTCAAAAAAACCCAAAACTTTTAGAAGAGACTACTCACATACTCAGCTCACATACAAACTAGCATGCCTGACCTGAAGTATGTCCTCTTCTATGTTTGAGAAAGAGGACTTGATTGAAATTAAAAAACAAACAAACAAAGAAAAAAACACCTTTCTTTTCTCAGGGTATTGGCTTGGCTCTATAACTTCTATCAACCTCTCTGCATCCTTCATTCCATCACCCACATCAGCAGGGTAAACTAGGACACAATTACATTTTCATGGCCAAGAATAGCCAAGGTATTTTTCAAGAAGAACAAAGTGAGCCAGTATAAGATATTGATTTCTATTATAGAATTATAATTTTCAAATGAGTGTGGTAATTTAACAAGAATATACAAATTGACCAATGGAACACAATAAAGATGCATACATACATGGTAAACTGATTCATGAAACAGGTGACACCACAGTACAATGGAGAAAGGGTAGAATTTTAAATAAAGGGTGCTGCTATTTACAATAGCCAGGTCATGGAAGCAACCTCAATGCCCATCAACAGACAAATGGATAAAGAAGATGTGGTATGTATATACAATGGACTATTACTCAGCCATAAAAAGGAACAAAATTGGGTCATTTGTAGAGACATGGATGGATCTAGAGACTGTCATACAGAGTGAAGTAAGTCAGAAAGGGAAAAACAAATATCATATATTAACACGTACATGTGGCACCTAGAAAAATGGTACAGATGAACAAGTTTGCAGGGCAGAAATAGAGACACAGATGTCGAGAATAAACGTATGGACACCAAGGGGGGAAAGTGGCGTGGGGGAGGTGTGTGTGATGAATTGGGAGATTGGGATTGACATATACACACTAATATGTATAAAATAGATAACAAATAAGAACTGCTGTATAAATAAATAAATTAAATTAAATTCAAAAAAATAAAATGAAGGGTGCTAGGTAAGTTGATTCCATACAGGAAATAAAGGAACTTTGTTCTTCTTATGACAACAAAAATTCAATGCCAGATATGCTGCTGACATTGTTATGGAAGGTAAATTAATACAGACTTTTGAAGAAAACATAGAGAATGTCTCCTGAACTTGGATTAGGCGTAGCCATCTCATGCTCAATTTTTAAAATACTTTTTAAAAAGGAAATAAAAAATAAATAGCAATGTATGAAGAAGATTAAGAGCATTTTTCCATCAATAGATGGGTCATAAGAATGAAGAGGCAATACATAGAATGGAATAAGATATTTGAAGCACATATATTTGATAAATATCTAGTTCTCAAAAAATAGCAAAAGAAAATTTTACAAGTTGATTAAAATCAGTAGAAAAAAGCAAACTTGAAGAGTTACTTTATAAAAAAGGATGTGCATAAATGGCCAAAAAGCAAATGAAAAGTGTCCCACTTCATTTGTTATCAGGGAAATGTAAATTTAAACTACAGTAAAATTTCACTGAATACCCAAGGGACATTCTAAAACATAAAAGGGATCATAGCAACAGGTATCAAGGAATTGGAGTAATAGGGAATCTCATTATACACTGCTGGTGGGTATATAAGTTGTTAGCAAACTCTTTAGAAAATTACTTGGTAGTACAAAACTACAGTGAACATAATCTACTACCCACCGGCTCCATTTCTGGGTGTGTAACTAACAGAAATGTGCACACCAAAAGACATATATTAGTGTGTTTATAGCAGCACTATTCATAAGTTACCCTAAAATTGAAACAACGCAAATCCCAATCAAGAGTTGAATGAATAAAATACGATATGGTCAAACAATGGAATGCTCTACAGAAATGAGAATGAATGATTTACACCTACTTGCAACAACATGGATGAACCTCAGATATATTATTTTGAGCCAAAGAAGCCAGATACCAAAAGTATATGATTCTATTGATGTACAGTTTAAAACAGGCAAAATGAATCTATAATATTAAAAATCAGAATAGTGATTACCCTGGGGGAGAAATGAATAGATGATTACATGTTAGATTTTTCTAGGATGCTGCTAGGATGTTCTGTTCCTACAAGCCAGTGCTGGTTACAGGTGTAGTTAAATTTATAAATTAATCCCCCCATTTCTGATTTGTGTATTTTTCTGCATATATATTATACTTCCACAAAAATGTCAAAAAAGGAGAAAAAATATCTTTAACGTTTTTTCAAAATCTTTCACCAATGCATTTCCCCAAATTGCAAAGCTCAATCTAGGAATAATATCATTTAAAAAATTTTTATTAATTTTATTTTTTGCTGTGTTAGGTCTTTGTTGCTGTGTGCGGGCTTTCTCTAGTTGCAGCGAGCAGGGGCTACTCTTTGTTGCGGTGCGTAGGCTTCTCATTGCGGTAGCTTCTCTTGTTGCAGAGCACAGGCTCTAAGCGCTCAGGCTTCAGTAGTTGTGGCTCGCAGGCTCTAGAATGCAAGCTCAGTAGTTGTGGTGCACGGGCTTAGTTGCTCTGCAGCATGTGGTATCTTCCGGACCAGGGCTAGAACTCGTGTCCCCTGCATTGGTAGGCAGATTCTTAACCACTGTGCCACCAGGGAAGCCCTATCATTTTTAATATGGTGTGTTAAAGGGGCAAAGTAATTTCAGCAAAAGAGTTGATTCAGACTAGGCTATGCCACACACACACACACACACACACACACACACACACCAGAGACGCACACTCACATATATCTTCTAAGGAAATAAAATTATTCTCAGATTCAATAAGGTCTAAATCCATATTAATAAAGAATGATTGTTTTCCTAAAGCAATAATTGGTAGAAATATGACATGCCAGAAATGAAAAAAACTCCTTTATATTATTATGAGAAGCAATTTCAACCTTATTTATAGCTATATCTGGTTTTTCCAAACTCTATCCGGAGACATAATTGTTCATTAAAAATTGTCCTGTTATTGTGATTTCTCCCCCAAAACACCATTTATTAATCTTCATTCAGACTATACAAGAAACCTGCTAAAGAAGCTAAAGAGTTTTCAGTGTTTTACTAACTCAAGATGGAAATGATTGGGCAGTGTGACACACACTGCTCCCAAGTAAGTGCTGGCATTTATGACTAACTTCCCCGTAGCACCTCTCATCCGATTTAAGAGGAGTTAAATCTCCTATGTTCTCCGAGCCAGGAGAAACCTACAAATGTTGAATATTTTTGGCATGTAAGAATTAAATGTTATCTTAAAGAGAGCATTACAAACTAATGGAAAAATATTTTTTTAAAAATACAGTTTTTAGAAAAGTGGTTGGAAAAAATTAAGTTTGGATCTTTACATCATAGAGCAACTAAACTATATGCCGCCCAATAAATTTAGAAGTTATGTGTAAAAATGAACAGTCTTAAAACACCAAAAACAGTACAAACAAAATGTAAAATGATGATGTTCTAAGGGAAAATAATCAGAGGTGAATAAGGTGACATATTAAGTACACATTTTATAGATATGTTAAACCCTGAATAGTCACAGATAACATTAAAAGATTAAAAAATAAACTTGTAAATTTTGTAATAAGTATGATCGAAATTAATTTTTAATATGTAAAAATGTCATAAATCTAAATTTATTAACATATACAGCAATAAAAATAGAAATAGATGTGAAAGAATGGGTACAATTTTTTAAAGAAGTGTTTTACTTTAATATTGATATAATTACTTAATTTAAAATAACTAAATTCTATTTGCTGCCAAAATTTTTTTTAGGACTAATACTTTGTGAGAGAGGGTATGGTGTGACCAGAAATTATTACTGCTGATGAAAGATAAAATTGTGGTGCAGGTCTGGAAATGATTTTGGAAGTCTATATAGAGAGGACAAAAGTATTTTTCTATCCTTTGGGCCAGAATTAAATTCCTCAAAACTTCATTCATAGGTGTGGCAATTTAGGTGAGAATATGTATTATAGAATTGTTTACAGGGGAAAAAAGGAACTAACCTACAAATTAATAGATGAGATTGTTCAGTAATTTATGTTACTCATATGTTATAGAATGTTATTCATCAAATACTTTATACTTTTGAAGAATATTTAATATAGCCTAATGCTATGCTAAAAGCAAGTATTGAGTTAAAAAATATACAATAATGTATTTGCAGGATAGTAGTTTAATGCCAATTTTATAAATATATATCTATTTCTACCTTCATTATTTTTTATCCATCTATTTATTAATCATCTGAGTAGTGAAAAACTTTTCAGCATAACAAAATATTAAACTTTGGATATTGGAATTATCAATAATTTAATCTCCTTTTTATATTCTTATATTGTCCAACATTTCTCAGGGAACACTTTTAAAATCACAATAAACTGTTGAAAATAAATGGCTTCATTCCTCTTAAGTTTTTTCACCTTTGCTTTTCTTATCTTACTGTAGTTGTACAATGTACATGTACAATGTATATTTGTACAATGTAGCCAGTTGTACAATGTACATGTACAATGCATATTTGTACAATGTAGCCAGCACAGAATAGCACATCATGTATAAAAGGAAATTATTTTGTTATTCATTAATTCACCCACTAGATCATATTGGACTACTCCTCCTTATATTCCACAAATAATCATGTATTTAAACTACTAAAATTTCATCAAAAGTCTTTACTATTTCCAACCTCTCTGCAACTGATAAATCAGTTTCTCAAAGAATATAGTTTTTCTGCTGATTTCTGTTTCCAAGATCTTAAAACTTAACAATTAGAGCTAAATTACATATAACCACACAAATCTGCATCTTCTCAAAAGTAGTTGAGGTAAACAAATTAAATAGTTCTTAGTAATTGAATATAACCTATCAAAATTATGTCAGACAATGAAACTTTTTTACATATTTCCAATCTAGAAATTTATTTTAAGTGGCATCTGATTTCCTTTCCTTTTCTTTCCTTTCTCCAAGTCAAAAATGAAGTCTACTTTACTGTAATATAACCGGTAATCTGAAATAAATGCCATACTTTTTGCATAAGTCAAAACCTGTGTACATTACCTTCATGAACTTCAGACTCATCAACATCAGCATCAGAAAGGAATACAGGATTCCAAATTAGTATTTCAATATCTCTTTGTTAATGTGAAAATCATTTCCTGAAGCCTAGCCAATCAAAACAAAAAGAAATTGGATGTACACCAAGATTGAGGATTTCTGCCAATGTTTCCTTTATGTAAATAGCACCAGAAAAAGAAACAGACAAAAATATCTCCAGAATCTGCTTAGACTTTCAAATCAAGGGTCACCTGGAAATGTTTTCTCACATAGATGATTGCCAAAATTTGTATACTTATTAGAGAACTTTTCAAACAACTAGATTTCTTATTGCATATGAACTCAGAGGGCCTCTGTGGGTTTTGCAGTGGTACTGAGCTGGACTCACATCTCTGAGTTGCCATATTCCACCTATATGACCCTAAGCCTACAATGTCCTCTCTGTCAAGAATGACCTTCCTCTTCCTTTCTGCTTAGAGAATCATCTCATTTTTCAAAACTCGGAAAAAAAGAAAAGATAGCATACTTCCAGGAACTTTTGGTGTCATTGAAGGCAGAATCTCTCTACATTGAAAATTAGAAATAACTATGAACAAGCAAATGGTAAACTGATCCATACGGGATGAAACTACATAAAGTTGAGTTTGGAGATATTAAGAAAGTTACTATACAAATGAAAAATGAATTTTAATATTTAGTTTTGGCATAAGATAAAATAGCTAGCATTTTATTTTTATATACAAAAATAAAAATAAAGTTATGGCAAAATTAAAATTCCAAAGTAATCAAATACTGCCTTTTACATATGTCTTTTGCAAATGGTAGGCACATAGCAGGAAAAAACAGCACTGAGTGAATGGAAACATGTAATATGATAAAGGAAAAAATGAGAGGATATGAGAAATGATGTAAGAAATTACAATTAATCATGGTTTCACCAGCCTCAGAGAGACGATTTTGAAATGCAGGCTTTCACTTGACAGTAGCCCTTTTCCTTTCTGAGGGGTGGCCTACAGAAACCCACTGAAGTTTAAGACATCATCTGAGGGTGAGAAGGACCTTTTATTCCTTATTATTGTTTTACCTTCACTTCTCACCACCCTCACATATGTACCAGCAGGAGGAGGAGGATACTCTGCGAGGTTTCCAGCAGCCATGTGTACTTTGTGGCAGATACAGAGGGATTATCAAAGGACACTTGCTAAATTCACATAGTATTATGTATTACGAAAACCACAATAGAATAATGATAATTATAATTGATTTAATTTTTTATTTAATTTTGCTAAGATTCCTTTTTGTGGCCACATTTAAAACAAAGATGTGTTCATAGGTGACACATGATAGAAAATGTGCTTTATTTAAAACTGAGCCGGATAAGCACACTGGGTTTGTATTTATCACCTAAAATGGCACCCCAACGTGGTAAGATGTAAACACAGATTTCAATTCACTGGGCTCCTTAAATATGCATAAAATGTGAACTGCTCTGTATAGGTGCACTTCCTTACTGAAAAGAATCACATTTGGTGGTAAACTAGGAAGTCAAAATGCAATGATTAAAAGTTTATATAATTAAGACAGAAAAAAGATGAAGACGATGGGGACAAGGGATATTTCTTATTTATCTCATTCGAAGCAGCAAGCAAAGAATCAGGAAAAATGTGGCACTAAATAAATCCGTCATGGCTTTAATCATTTAACAAATATTACATTTCTACTATGGCAGTCTTCTAAATGTGGGGGAGGGAGGGAATGGGATATAAAGGTAAGGGAATCATATTCTAGTGATAAGGATAGTGTTTGTTGAATGAATGACTATACCTACCTGGGTAAATTCAACTAAAGAAGGGGAGAAAGTTCAGATAGGCATAAAGATTTGGAAAGAATCTTTTTATTGTATGCATATTATCTATACTTTCGATTTATAGAACATTTATTTTATCAAAATTTTATATTTACAGATTATTATTTTACCTCACAACAACACTCCAAGAAGGTGTTAACATAACCATTTCATTGATGAGTAAGGCTCAAAGTAGTGAATTGTATTGCTTAAATTCCCATAACTATTAGGGGTCAAGTAGAATCTTGAACCCAGGTTCTGGTGGTTTCTTTTGTTTTACTTTATGGAAGAGAGTGCATCTTCTCTACTACAGGCACACCTGAGAGATATTGTGAGTTCAATTCCAGATCACATCAATAAATTAAATCACAATAAAGTGAGTCACACAAATTTTTTTTGGCTTCGCAGTACATAAAAAGTTTGTTTACACTATACTCTAGCCTATTAAGTGTGCAATAGCATTATGTCTAAAAAAACAATGTACATACCTTAATTAAAAAAATACTTTAGGGCTTCCCTGGTGGCGCAGTGGTTGAGAGTCCGCCTGCCGATGCAGGGGACACGGGCTCGTGCCCCGGTCCGGGAGGATCCCACATGCCGCGGAGCGGCTGGGCCCATGAGCCATGGCCGCTGAGCCTGCGCATCCGGAGCCTGTGCTCCGCAACGGGAGAGGCCACAGCAGTGAGAGGCCCGCGTACCGCAAAAAAAAAAAAAAAAAAACTTTATTGCTAAAATATGCTAACCATCCTCTGAGCCTTTAGCGAAGTCCTAATCTTTTGCTGATGGAGGTTCTTGTCTTAACATTGATGGCTGCTGACAGATTAGGTGGTGGTTGCTGAAGCTGGGGTATCTGTGGCAATTTCTTTAAATAAGACAACAATGACGTTTGCCCCATTGATGGACTCTTCCTTTCACGAAAGATTTCTCTGTAGCTCACAGTGCTGTTTGATAACATTTTACACCCAGCTGAATTTCTTTCAAAATCAGAGTCAATCCTCTTAAATCTTGCTGCTGCTTTATCAAATAAGTTAACATCATATTCTAAATCCTTTCTTGTCATTTAAGCAATCTTCAAGCATCTCCACCAGAAGTAGCTTCCATCCCAAGAAAACACTTTCTTTCTCATCTATGAGAAGCAATTCCTCATCTGTTCAATTTTTAACATGAAATTGCAGGCATTCAGTCACATCTTCAGGCTCCACTTCTAATTCTAGTTCTTTCCACCACATCTACAGTTACTTTCTCCACTGAAAACTTGAATCCCTTAAAGTCATCCGTGAGGATTGCAATCAACCTCTTCCAAACTCCTGCTAATATTGATATTTTAGCCTCTTCCCAGGAATCATAAATATTCATAATGGCATCTGGAATGATGAATCCTTTCCATAAGGTTTTCAATTTACTTTGCCAAGGTCCATCAGAAGAATCGCCATTTATAGGTTATAGCCTTGTGAAATGTATTTCTTAAATAAGACCTGAAAGTCAAAATTACTCCTTGTCCCATGGGCTGCAGAATGGATGTTGTGTTAACAGGCATGACAGCAGCATTAATCTCCTTGTACATATCCATCAAAGATCTTGGGTGACCAGGTGCATTGTCAGTGAGAAGTCATATTTAGAAAGGAATCTTTTCTGAGCAGTAGGTCTGCACAGTGGGCTTAAATGATGTTGTAAACAGATGTACCATCATCTAGACTTTGTTGTTCCATTTCTAAAGCACAGACAGAATAGATTTAGCATCATTTTTAAGGGCCCTGGGATTTTGGGGGTGGTAAATGAGACCTGGCTTTGACTTTAAGTCACCAGATGCATTAGCCCTTAGACAGGCTGAGAGTCAGCCTGTCTGTCCTTTAAAACTTTGAAGCCAGGCATTGACTTCTCCTCTCTACCTATGAAAGTCCTAGATGGCATCTTATTTCAACATAAGGTTGTTTCATCTACACTGAAAATCTGTTGTTTAGTATATCCAACTACATTAATTATCTGAGCTAGATCTTCTGGATAACTTGCTGCAGTTCTACGTGAACACTCATGGTTTCACCTTACACTTTTATGTTACAGAGATGGCTTCTTTCCTTAACCCTCATGAACCAACCTCTGTTGGCTTCAAATCTTTTTTCTGCAGCTTCCTTACCTCTCTCAGTCTTAACAGAATTGAAATGAGTTAGAGCCTTGTTTTGGATTAGGCTTTGGCTCTAGGGAATATTGTGTATGATTTGGTGTATCCAAACCACTAATACTTTCTCCATAACTAGAAATAAGTCTGTTTTGTTTTCTTAACATTTGTGTGTTCACTGGAGCAGCACTTACAATTTCCTTCAAGAACTTTTCCTTCACATTCACAACCTGGCTAACTGGTGCAAGAGGCCCAGACTTTGGCCTATGTCAGCTTTCAACATGCCTTCCTCACTAAGTTTAATCATTTCTAGCTTTTGATTTAAAGTGAGAGACTTGTGACTTTTCCTTTCAGTTGAACACTTAGAGGCCATTTTAGGGTTATTAATTGGCCTAATTTCAATATGGTTTTGTCCTCAGGAATAGGAAGACCCGAGGAGAGGGAGAGAGATGGGGGAACAGCCGGCTGGTGGAGCAGTCAGAACATACGCACAATATTTATTAAGTTGACCACCTTATATGGCACAGTTCGTGGTGCCGCGACACAATTACAGTAGTAACATCAAAGATCACGGATCACAGTTCACCATAACAAATATAATGAAAAAGTTTGAAATATTGTGAGAACCACCAAAATGTAACACAGAGACATGAAGTGAGCAAATACTTCTAGAAAATATGGCACTGATAGTCTAGCTTGAAGAAATGGTGCCACAAATCTTCAATTTTTAAACAACGTTCTATCTGTGAAGTGCAATAAAGCAAAGCACAATAAGATGAGGTACGCTCTTACCTTCATGGAACCTGTCAGGGTTGTATTCCCATTAAGTCTCTTCCTGTGAAAACTAATCCAGTGAAAAGAATATTGTACCTGCATTTGAAAAATCGCAGGCTCTATCTGGTATTGCTGTGGACAAGCAGCTTGCCTGTGGTCATGCGCGCTCATGTACAGTTTCTTCATTTCTGAGGAGACTTCTACAAAGTTTCTATCCCACTACAATCAACGGTCCGTTGTCTAGTGTAGATTTTATTCTAGTTTTTCTTGTTGTCTGTTTATTAGTGCTCCTTGGGGTATTCTGCTTGTCACCCACTTTTCCCAAAGTCTTGAAGAGGAGTTCCTTAGGATCAAGGCCTTGTCTGGAACTCCTGGTCTCACTGTTTCCTCGATAGAACTCAAAATTCTTCCAACTAGTGCCATTGGAGAGGTTACTATAGGGCAAGTCACACTTTATTTAATGTTCTCTATCTTTACTTTCCATGACACTATTATATAAAACATACAGGTGTATAAGACTTAATTAAAGCCTTGAGAAAATGAAATGTAATTACAGTGTAGGAGGAGAAAACTTAGATATATGTGCCACATAATAATTTTCTTACAGAATAAGGGTACTTATTCAAGAGGTTAAGCTTTAAGGAGGCAGGCGGGGAAGAAGGTCCCTTTATAGAGAAAGACTATTTTCATCCTAATTTCTTTCATTCAGATTTTTTTCTCTCTTCAAAAATTGATCTAACCTCTGCTAGTTTGCTAACCCCCTCTACCCACAAAATTTCATCTGATGCCAAGCTCCATATTCCTCCTTTTTTTAATCAGGTGAGATTAACACACTATGGGTGTGTCAGGACAGCTTCAGTAGGATAATCAGGGCTTTCTATTTGAGAGAAACGTATATTAATTACATTCTGAGAAGTACAGGAAATATCTATTCTTCCCTGACCGGATGACGAGAAATGATATAATTTGTCTCTGCATATAGTAAATTTAGATTTAGAACTCTTTGACTTCACCCCCTTATGCAGTATTATTTGTAATCTTAAAACCACACGGTCATCACCAACTTGTACTTTCCATGGAAATGTGCTTTTTTAGTTGATCTTAGAGTCCACAGGGCCAATTTTATAACTTTCAAACAGGATGCAAGTCCCTTCTCCTTCTGGTCTTCCCTTGGGAATTTCCAAGACAGATACTTTGTCAAAGTACTTACTTCTCTTCTGTCCTAACACTCCATTAACTGCTTTTCACCTTTATCAACAGTTGTTTTGGTCATTAGCATTTGAATTGCAACAAGTTCATGCCAGTACTCATCATCACCCAAACTCTTGTTCAATTTTTCCTAAAAATCATTGTCTGCACTTCTCCTGATTCTCTGTTGCAAGTTCTCAAGCAGCTCAGTTGGTGATACTCAGTCTACCCACAGTGCACTTCAAGGCATGTATTGTACTCTTCCAGCATCAAGTATTTACAGAGGGTGACTACCTGACTCCTGTTCTCCAGTGTTCCTTTTTTTTCCCCAGGTAGTATGGCAATTTCTCCCTTATTTTCAGTTGTACCCACAACATAGTGGTATAGGTCCAAATATCAATACATTTGGAACTTCCATACTTAGCTCCTTGGTGGCAGGAAACCCCTATCATATTCATTTGGATTGCTGTTAATAAAGGGATTTTCTTTTTACCTTTGATCATCCCAACCTCTGCTTTGAACTTAAGGGATGGGAAATGAGTCAGATAATGCTCAGGATATCTTTATTTTGTGCCAGGGATCACTATTCTCTTGTTATACTGTTGTGAAAATGTAAACCAAAATATATGAATTAATCAAAAAGATGGGTGGGATGGACTGAAGGCCACCAGACGAAAACCAAAGGAAATGTCTTTAGTTTGACTTGTTTCCAATTGATTAAAAGTCTTAAATTGAGTGAGGCTCTAGATTAACTGTGTTTTTTTGTTTTGTTTTGTTTGTTTGTTTATACTGCAGATACTTTTTTTTTTTTTTTTTTTTTTTTTTTGCGGTATGCGGGACTCTCACTTTTGTGGCCTCTCCCATTGCAGAGCACAGGCTCCGGACGCGTAGGCTCAGCGGCCATGGCTCACGGGCCCAGCCGCTCTGCGGCATGAGGGATCTTCCTAGACCGGGACACGAACCTGCGTCCCCTGCATTGGCAGGCAGACTCTCAACCACTGTGTCACCAGGGAAGCCCTGCAGATTCTTATTAGTCATCAATTTTACACACATCAGTGTATACATATCAATCCCAATTGCCCAATTCAGAACAACACCATCCCCACCCCACCGTGGTTTTCCCCACTTGGTGTCCATACATTTGTTCTCTACATCTCTGTCTCAACTTCTGCCCTGCAAACCGGTTCATATGTACCATTTTCTAGGTTCCACATATATGCGTTAATATACAATATTTGTTTTTCTCTTTCTGACTTACTTCACTCTGTATGACAGTCTCTAGATCCATCCACGTCTCAACAAATGACTCAATTTCATTCCTTTTTAAGGCTGAGTAATATTCCATTGTATATATGTACCACATCTTCTTTATCCATTCATCTGTTGATGGGCATTTAGGTTGCTTCCATGACCTGGCTATTGTAAATAGTGTTGCAATGAACATTGGAGTGCATGTGTCTTATTGAATTATGGTTTTCTGTGGGTATATGCCCAGTAGTGGGATTGCTAGATCATATGGTAATTCTATTTTTAGTTTTTTAAGGAACCTCCATACTGTTCTCCATAGTGGCTGTTTCAATTTACATTCCCACCAACAGTGCAAGAGGGTCCCCTTTTCTCCACACTCTCTCCAGCATTTGTTGTTTGTAGATTTTCTGATGATGCCCATTCTAACCAGTGTGAGGTGATACTTCATTGTAGTTTTGATTTGCATTTCTCTAATAATTAGCGATGTTGAGCATCCTTTCATGTGCTTCTTGGCCATCTGTATGTCTTCTTTGGAGAAATATCTATTTAGGTCTTCTGCCTATTTTTGGATTGGGTTGTTTTTTTCTTTAATATTGAGCTGCATGAGCTGTTTACATTTTGGAGATTAATCCTTTGTCCATTGATTCATTTGCAAATATTTTCTCCCATTCTGAGGGTTGTCTTTTCATCTTGTTTATACTTTCCTTTGCTGTGCAAAAGCTTTTAAGTTTCATTAGGTCCCATTTGTTTATTTTTGTTATTTCCATTACTCTAGGAGGTGGATCAAGAAAGATCTTGCTGTGATTTATGTCAAAGAGTGTTCTTCCTATGTTTTCCTCTAAGAGTTTTATGGTGTCTGGTCTTACATTTAGGTCTCAAATCCATTTTGAGTTTATTTTTGTGTATGGTGTTAGGGAGTGTTCTATTTTTATTCTTTTACATGTAGCTGTCCAGTTTTGCCAGCACCACTTATTGAAGAGACTGTCTTTTCTCCATTGCATATCTTTGCCTCCTTTGTCACAGATTAGTTGACCATAGGTGCGTGGGTTTATCTCTGGGCTTTTTATCTTGTTCCATTGATCTATGTTTCTGTTTTTGTGCCAGTACCATATTGTCTTGATTACTATAACTTTGTAGTATAGTCTGAAGTCAGGGAGTCTGACTCCTCCAGCTCTGTTTTTCTCCCTCAAGACTGCTTTGGCTATTCGGGGTCTTTTGTGTCTCCATAAAATTTTAAGATGATTTGTTCTTGTTCTGTAAATAATGCCATTGGTAATTTGATAGGGATTGCATTGAATCTGTAGATTGCTATGGGTAGTATAGTCATTTTCACAATGTTGATTCTTCCAATCCAAGAACATGGTATACCTCTCCATCTGTTGGTATCATCTTTAATTTCTTTCATCAGTGTCTTGTAGTTTTCTGCATACAGGTCTTTTGTCTCCCTAGGTAGGTTTATTCCTAGGTATTTTATTTTTTTAATCTAGAAGAGGTGCCAATTTTTGTTCAGTAAAACAGATAACCACAAGGTTATCTTTTTTAAAAAATCTTTATTTTATATTAGAGTATAGCTGATTTACAATGTTGTATTAGTTTTGGGTGTACGGCAAAGTGATTCAGTTACACATATACATATAGCTATTCTTTTTCAAATTCTTTTCCCATTAAGTTATTACAGAATATTGAGTAGAGTTCCCTGTGATATATAGTAGGTCCTTGTTGATTATCTATTTTATATATAGTAGTGTGTACACAGTTATATTTTATTGCTCTGTGAGATATTAACAAGTTTTGTATGTAACCAGGCAACCTTATTCTAACATTACTTTCTTAAATTTACTACCAATACCCTAGTTTCTTAAGTGTTGTGTGGACAAGTTTTAACATCTTCCCAGTTTCCTCATTAATTAATGAGTTAAATAAAATCTATGACAAAAGTTGTTTCTTGGGCTTCCCTGGTGGCACAGTGGTTGAGAGTCCGCCTGCTGATGCAGGGGACACGGGTTCATGCCCCTGTCCGGGAAGATTCCACATGCCATGGAGCAGCTGGGCCCGTGAGCCATGGCCGCTGAACCTGCGCGTCCAGAGCCTGTGCTCTGCAACGGGAGAGGCTACAACAGTGAGAATCCCGTGTACCGCAAAAAAATAATAATAATAAATAAATAAATAAGTTGTTTTTCAATGAGCCTGAAAGTCATGATTTTACCTTTTAAAAAATTTAACTTTAAACATTCTGCTCCCACCAGTGAATTTCCATTTAGGATATTCTGGTTCATCCTTGTGTGACTTCGCTTGACTCTGCCATTCGGATTTCCAGTAGTACTGATGCAATGGATGATTCTACATTTAATAGGTCTTACAAATTTCCTGTTTTTTAAAAAATTTTTAATTATGTATTTATTTTTTGCTGCATTGGGTCCTTGTTGCTGCACAAGGGCTTTCTGTAGTTGAAAAGAGTAGGGGCCACTCTTCATTGTGGTGCACGGGCTTCTCATTGTGGTGGCTTCTCTTGTTGCAGAGCA
Organism: Delphinus delphis; assembly: GCF_949987515.2. NCBI lineage: Eukaryota > Metazoa > Chordata > Mammalia > Artiodactyla > Delphinidae > Delphinus > Delphinus delphis. Next base: position 91,130,287 of record NC_082690.1, read on the forward strand.
CGGGCTCTTGTTCACGGGCTTCAGTAGTTTTGGTGTGTGGGCTCAGTAGTTGTGGCTCCTGGGCTCTAGAGTGCAGGCTCAGTAATTGTGCTGCACAAGCTTAGCTGCTCTGCAGCATGTGGGATCTTCCCGGACCAGTGATTGAACCTGTGACCCCTGCATTGGCAGGTGGATTCTTAACCACTGCACTACCAGGAAAGTCCACAAATTTCCTTTTAATTCACCTTTTAGAGTCATTCAACTGATGCTATTACACTTCCCAGGCCTCTGACCCACCAATTTTGATTTTTAATCAGATGAAAAAATTCAATTAAAAATAACTTCTGATTTAAACCTTCATGAAAATATACATAAAAGATAATTTAATTTTGTGAAGCTCATATGCCTTTTTATAATAGAAGTCCAATCACATATTTGGAATACAAAGTTAGTTTCGTCAGCTCAAAGATTTTAAGAGAAAAGTTTACTGATCTGGATTATTGACCCAAAGTTTCCAAATTAATGAAGATTACTCTATGGAAATTTAAGTTTGGAGCCAAGAGCCAGGAGAAGCAGCCATTTGAACAGATTTGTACTGGAGATACAGTGTATTTAAACTTTCATTTTAGAATCTTTGATTACACAGTCACTGGGTGTTATGTATATATATCAGCATTCAGTGCAAGTTTTTATATCAGGAAAACCAAAATAAGTACACAGCAGAAACTAATTTATTCTGCTTATTATTACACTTGAAATTCTAAAGCTCCTGCTCCAATAACATATGGATCCTTGTTACTGTAATTTTGTCATGTTTAAGAGAGAAAATTTCATGTATTGGGCTGAATCTCATCCATAATACCATGAATCTCTGATGTCTGAAAGTAGAAAAGTAAATGATGTGATGACATTGAGGCCTGGATGGGTCTCTCAAGAAACTCGTCCAGCAGACCACTCCTCTACCTGCAAGAAACCTTCTCACTTCCCAGTCCTGTATCACCACTACTACCCCAGGGTTCCAGGAGACACAGTTGAGGATGCCTGCCTGAGAGCATTCTAGAAGCTGTATGAAATCCCATATTTTCATAGTTATTTCTCTTTTTTGTTCCCTTTCTGGTAAATACGGTGGATTTACCTTTATAATAGTGATATAAAGCTTCTTCTTTAAATAAAGTTAAATTAAAAATGAATTCTTACAAGAGAACAGTTGAGTAAATTATAGTTCTATTGGCATATGGCTAGAACAAAGCTTGAAACTCAAATAAGTGCACAAAAGTAATCTTGTGCCTTTGTGAAAATCAAAGATTGATACTTAGGGAATCTAAAATAGGGATAACACTTCCTTGTATTTAAGATTTTTTTTTTCCAGTAAATCTCATGGGGAGGTTAGTAAACAGTATAGTCAATGGAAAATATACTCAGGCTTTTTGGTTAGGCAAACCACAGCTTAAACGCCACCACTGTTTAAGGAGACCTTGGACTCAGGGTCCTCATTTATAAAATAGGAATCTTATCTCTTGAGGCTGGTGTATGGATTCAATGACATTGCACACATAAAGTGAATGGTACGTAGATCCTACTCATTCATTACCTTTGACTCCTTCTTGAATAATGATATTTGCTGTTTCTGTTTCTTAATGGCTTATGAACTGGAAGTAGGTCATTTTACATTGCATTATTTTTTTGTAATGTGTCAACAAAATAAGGAAAAGTCAGATATTAAAGCCCCATATTACCATGGCACAGGGAAATAAAAGTCTATGTCAATGGCAAAAAAGAAAATGAAAAAAGAACAAAAGAAAGAGAAAGAAAGAAAGAAAACTGTATATCATCCACTGAAATGCCAGATGGACACACCTGATGGCAGCAAGTAAGCAGTAATGGCAGAGAAGTGTACGCTGTGACAGATTTAAACCCAGGCATATCTTTTCTTGGTTCCATGAGTGAATCCCAAATGACAATAGTACTAAGATATTTGTGACTTTTTTTTCTTTACTTCCTACTGTTTTTATCATTTTGTTTTTGTTTCTAGTTTGTACACAGACAACAAGTTATTCTACTATGGTAATAATAAAAATCAAATATTTGATTTTATGGTCTAAATATTTGATAATCTCCATCAAAAAGATTATAGAGATCTATTCTATGTTGTTTGAGCTAGGAAGGAATATATGGCTTGTTAGTCTATTTATTTGTTAGTTTTTTAAAATTGCTTTTTAGCCTGTTGATTTATTTGTGAGTGTATATCAATTAAGAATTGCATATGCACTGAGAAGGAAAATAGCTCTTTGAAACCTGAAAAGATGATTTTTCATTTTGTGTTTACTTTTGACTCAGGGTTTACTTTGTAGAATTGAAACATAATTTGTCTATGTGTCTGTAACTGAAGAAAGCTTTAACCTTTCATTTTGAGTGTGAAATATTTTCCTAATTCCAGAGGGTACAAAGTAGATTATAACATTTCTTAATTAAATAGATTATCTTCCAATTGTTTTAGTTATATGTATGCACATATAAAAATTAGAATATTTTTAAATTTCACAGTAAATAAGTAAAATGAATCAATGATCCTTTAAAAGTACTAAGACATATGTTTATTATAGACACTGCTATCATAGAAACATTTAAAGAGTCTAAGATCATATAAGCAATGTGAATTTTTAAAATTATATTACTTAAATAATTTTATGTTTAAAGATAAATGATAACTATGTTTGTTACTTGTTTCAATATGGCATAAAATATAAACCTTTTCTAAGATTATAAAAATATTATCTATTTTATAAGATTTATAAGAGCTTTATTTTTTATAAAATTTGGATTTGTTTTCTCATAAAGAGATAAATTAGTCTGAAATTTCTAAACTTCTCATACTGGTTTACCAACATTAAATCTATATAATGTTTAAGCTCATAAAAATGTAAGTGTGAGGGGCTTCCCTGGTGGCACAGTGGTTAAGAATCTGCCTGCCAATGCAGGGGATATGGGTTCCAGCCCTGGTCCAGGAAGATCCCACATGCTGTGGAGCAACTAAGCCCATGCACCACAGCTACTGAGCCTGTGCTCTAGAGCCCGCTAGCCACAACTACTAAGCCCATGTGCCACAACTACTGGAGCCCATGCTCCACCACAGGAGAAGCCACCACAATGAGAAGCCCATGCACCGCAACGAGGAGTAGCCCCTGCTTGCAGCAACTAGAGAAAGCCCACAGGCAGGAACAAAGACCCAACGCAGCCAAAAATAAACAAATTTTGAAAAAAGAGAACAAATGTGAAAATGATTTTTAAAAATGTAAGTGTGGGTTTAATTAAGTTGAATCATAATTCTGACAAGATTTTTTGTAAAAAGTATAAATATGTTTTATAGTACATCATACTGAACAAAATTTATTAGATCTTTAGATAACCAAAATCCTTCAACTAATACTAAAATGAGTTAGTGAATAATCTTTAAATTCTTAGATAATTTCTTAGACTGAATAGTGAACAACTGGTTACATAGCATAATTTTAATTTTATATTATTTACTTCTTATTTGCATGTGGTATGGAGTGGTTTTATCTTTGGTTCATAGTAATGAACCTGTTCTTTCTTGCCACTTTAATAAGGCAGAAAATGGATGTTTGTAGCTATACTTATGTTATATGTATTTATGAGCTGTGATAATTTGCTAAAATTGTGCTTAGATATAACAAAGTTTCAGTACCATTTTTCAGTTTCCTCTTTCAATAGAAGATGGTAATTTTGGTTAAAAATTATAACTAATATTGGTTATTGAGACTATACTAGGAGTAATAATCATTGAGAAAATCACTGTGTATGTAAAATTGAGGCATTTGCTTTCAAAGAAAAAAGGAGAGTAATTTTGTCTTAAAGTACAGGTTTGATCCAAAATAAGAAAAAACACAGAAAAGGAAAAAAAACTTTGCTGTGTACAGCAAGTAGTAGAAGGTATGAGGGAAGTTAATTTTGTTTGCCTTGGTTTATAATACCTGGGCTTGAAAGGCTCTATGAAGAGTTTTAAATTTTGGCAAAGTTAAGTCAGTTTCAATGGACTTACTCACCAGATAATTTTAAGAGGTTTGGGGAGACTCATGAAAATTTTGCTGTCAAACATGCATTGATGCAAAATTAAAATTTGGCTTTTTTCTCTGTCAAATTGAAAACTAAATCTTAGAAACTCTTAATGGATAATAGAATATCATTCTTTATCTTCTACATAAACTTCCCACGTAGCAGAGATGCCATATCTTATCAGAATAATATTCTCTGCTTAGGTTTGACGTTATATGCAACTGGTTAATTTAAAACAAAAAAGGAAAATATTTATTCACTTATGGAAAAAGGAAAGTTTCTTACAAAACTGTTATAATCTTTTATGTTTATTTAAAGCATTTTATCCCTTTAAGTAGATAGCCAAATACTGTTTCTCCACATCAATGGTCCTATCTTGAGTCATCAAATCTGCTCTAATTTTTTGGTTTGCCTCAAATATCAGATCCCAAATTTAGAAAAAAATAAAACAATATATTTAGGGGGTCTTTATAGGTCTTCTAGACAAGTACAAAGATCTGTTGCTTTACCTTATAAAAAAAAGATGATAGTAACAATTAGGGTTGTTTGCTGTGTTCCATATTTCATAATTAGCTTAACATTATTGTAAAATCTGTGTGGGAAGAATCATCAAAACAGCAGAAACCCACAACCTTTTCTTTATTAAAGATTATATAGGTCAAATATTATTATAATCAGTATTTCAGAAATTATGCAGCACTCAAGTAATTTGCCAGAAGACTTGCTATAAACTATAGGTTGGACTTTGTGATACTGATTTAAAAAGGCAGTCAGAATGCCTACTGAAAGGACTTCACCAGACACTCTAAATATTGTTGCTTCAAGGAACAGATAATTAGAAGTATCTTCCAAGCTGACAACGCTTAGGAAACATTCGTACAATATAGGTGGTCTGAGTCAGTAATTCTAGAAGTCTTTTCTATCTGGAAGTAGACCTACTTTATGAAAGCAGACCACTTACTCAAGATGCATAGTTAAAAAAATTACAAATTACATAATGAAATGATGAAGGAAATTCAATTGTGGTGATATTTTGGAAATATTGTTGGTATCATTTTATTGTCCTAATTTTATGTATGTATCAGTTTTATAGACTGAATATTTGTTCCCACCCTGCTGCCCCCAATTCATATGTTAAATCCTAATGACCAATGTGATGTATTTGGAGGTGGGCCTTTGGGAGGTGATTTGAGTCATGACTGTGAGCTGTCATGAATGGATTCATGCCCTTATAAAAGAGACTCCAGAGAGCTCCCTTGTCTTTTCCACCATGTGAGGAGACTGCAAGACAGCTGTCTGTGAACCAGGAAGCAGGTTCTCACCAGACACTGAATCTACTGGCAACTTGATCTTGGACTTCTCAGTCTACAGAACTGTGAGAAATAAATTTCTGTTGTTTATAAGCCACGTAGTTTATGGTATTTTGTTATAGCAGCCCAAATGGACTAAGAAAATGAGGAAACCCTTTTAACTCTTAATATAGTAGGTTATGCTTTTCCAAACTGAAATTATCCATTTTAAATAAAATTTGTTCTCAATAACTCTTCAGAATTGAGAGAGAAATACTTTGCTGAATCACCTTACATTTTCCAAGCAATCGCTTTATTTACATAGGCTCAATGAAAATCCATCCTCCTTTTTACCAAGATATATAATTGGAAAAATAGACTCATAAGTAGTCAAATTGATTGTGTAATCAATATCACACCTGTAGTGTCATATTGGAGAATAAATCTCATTTAATAAGATATGTTTCTTTTCCTAAGAAACACAGATACTCTACCCAATATCAAGTAACAAACACAGAATGTATGCTCTGGCCTAAAACAAACAAAAAATCTCCATGAAATACATGAAACATGGCTTATCAAGATACTGAACATCAGGCAATTTTGATGTAAATTAACATGCAGTAAACCATTACCTATAACTGACTATTTTTCATCCTTTACTTCATCATTCAGTTTCCAATTTATTTTGAAACTAGCCTGTCTAAGTCTAGATTGGATTTCTAGCAATTCAAGTCAACATTTATTCAGCTTATGCCTCCAGTACTTGTACTAGATAAAGTAGCAGTGGTGTAAATTTGACATTTGATTATGACCCAGTGAAGTATATTCAAACAATTTCAAGTCCAATGGTGGATACATTTATAACAATAATCAACAACAAAAACAAATTAAAACAAAATAAGTATGTGGTTTTAGATGAATAAAAATACCTATGCAAAAAGTATATTCCAGGCAGTGTTCTAAGGTAGATAGAGAGAAATCAAAAAAATATGGATAATTATTTTATACTATAAACTATTTATATAGTTTATAAATAGTATATAGTTTATATATACTATAAACTATATTATATTTTATAAATAGTATAACTATTTTATACTATATAGAGTATAATTTATACCCACAGCAACCTTAGGTCTTACAGATGAAGGAAGCTAGGCACAGAAATGATAAAACTGCTACATGGTAGAACCAGGATCTGAATTTAGTTCCAGTATTTCCTGTTGTATTTATCATTTACATTGATACTTTTATGTGTTGTATAAAATTTGGCTGTGCTCAATTTTACTTATTTCTAATTTCTTTTACTGTATTTATTTATTTATTTTGGCCACCAACAGAAGAACGAACAAATACAACATGTTACATTCATAGGATAGAATACCATCCAGCTGTTAAATGATCTAGAGCTAGGCATAGCCTCACAGATGTGTCATAAAAATATAATTGTATAAAAGCAAATTGCAAATGGATATGAAAGTATTACACAGTCTTCAATCATTTAAAAATTCACCAAACAATACTATGTTATGACTGGACAATGACATAGGAAATTAAAGTACTAAATTATGCATGGGAGGACTAACAACCAACCTCAAGATAACAGTTACCTCTGGGGATGGCTGACAGTGAGTGGGTGGGGAAGGAGAGAAACTTTAGAGGTAATATTTTATTTCTTTTTTAAAAAGAGAAACCTAATATGGGCTTCCCTGGTGGCATAGTGGTTGGGAGTCCGCCTGCCGATGCAGGGGACACGGGTTCGTGCCCAGGTCCGGGAAGATCCCACATGCCGCGGAGCAGCTGGGCCCGTGAGCCATGGCCGCTGAGCCTGCACGTCCGGAGCCTGTGCTCCGCAACGGGAGAGGCCACAACAGTGAGAGCCCCGCGTACCACACACACAAAAAAAAAAAAAAAAAAAAAAAGAAACCTAATATAAAACTATATATATAACCTAAAATATATATATGTAGATATGGCAAAATGTTAATACTGGCTAAATCTGAAAAAAAAAAAATTTGGCTGTGCTCATTTAATGAAGTAGCTGGCACATAAAAGGAACATAATAAGCACCAAAGAACCACAAAAAGCCAAAATAGCCCGTTTATTCAAGGAACCAAGAAAAACCTGGCATATCTAAGAAGTCACATATTTTGACATGTATTAGCAGTTTTCTGATGTTTCTGATCAGAAGGGCAAAGTATGAATGAGTCATTGCGGAATGGCCATTTTTCATCCATAGACATTGCTGCTTTGGAGTTGGATTGTAGATGCTGATTATAAGAAAATATAAACTCATGCATGAGAATTGTGTTCTCTCAGACAAGTAAAAGCCTACCGCAGAATATTTTTCTTCTTGCCAAAAACATCTTGCATTAATACCAGCTTCTGTATTTTCAGTAGTGTTTAATGGATAAAGATTAAAGGATTATTTTTTTCACTCTATAATAGGTAAGGCTATATTAGAAATTAAAATTATTGATGAAATCTAAGATTATTATTCAGTGATCTGAAAATAATAATAACAAATAACAACAAAAAGGAGAAGCAAATATTCTAGAGATAAAATAATAATGAACAAGGGTAAGATACTGCCAGTCTTACACTACACAAACAGAAAAACACTGTATGTGGCAATATATTTTTTCTGATTAACCCACCTCCTCATCTCTGTACAATTTTCACTAAAAAGTCTCAAAAAATAAGTAACTATGACTCAGATCCAAGGTAGGATGCATGTCATTAAATACATTTTAACAGAAAAGTAACAAAGTCTTTCATCAGTAATCCCTTTTGAGGCTGTCACAATTATTGACAGAATAAAGGAGTATAATTTAGATGGGTGATGTGGTTATTTTTTAATTGCTCTGTTTTTACTTGGAGAACATTGGAAGCATTGAACTATTATACCCCTTTGTTCTTTGCATTGTTGTCTTAAAAATTAACATTTCTCTCAAGTATGCAAATACTTTTTGTTGCTAAAGAAATCTGAGCTTTGTCATAGTGAGGTTCAAATCACATCGTATTGAATTCTAGCTCGATTTCTAGATCAAAATAGCATGAAGTTAGGAATAACTTATTTCCTGTTAAAGCAGGTTCTAGATAAAACATTGTTCATTTAGAAATTGGCATTTCTTAAATTGAATCTATAATTTCATGTTAAAAAATAATAAAGTGTTTACAAGGAAGAGAAATTAAACTGAACAACATATTTCCTCAAAAATTAAATAGAACATACTCCTTACTTCATTATTCCCTATGACAAAAAAATTGACATTCCAGAAAAGGATTTCTTAAACAACATTCTAGAAATCTAAGACTGATTGATAAATTATGTAATCTAAAAATGAAGGGTACTATCCTTGTTCTGATAACCACCAGGTGACATGTGAAGTGCTAATCGCTTTATCTAGTTTAATTCTCCTAACTCTTCTAGGAAATAGTTATCAGTACAATGAGAAAATTGAGTTAAACTTAGTCTTAAGCTAAGATCACATAACCAAGAAATCAACCCAAGAAGTGCTTGACACATCCATCCATACTTATTGTTCTCAACCTTATTACTTTCCATGCAATATTCCACAAGGATAGAAAAGATTAATTTCTATTGTAATAATAAAATAACCATAAAATCTCAGTAAATCAAGATTTCAATGAATAAAATGTATCACCCATGCTTAAAGAAAAAAATATTTAATGACCCTTGTTTAAGAATTGTAAGGCAGCCCTTATTCAAGGGAGGTAGACATCAAGATGGGTGTAGGAACCACTGCAATGGGGCCTTGCCCTGGGGGAAGAGAGATGAGATTCAGCTCTGACTTCAACAAGGATAAGTGGGAATTTATAACTAAGGAGCAGGGTGGGGGTCAGTGAATGGAAAATTACTGAGAGAACATCAGGAGTAAGAGGGAGTCTTGTTAGACTAACTCAACAGAATTCTTGCTGAAGAGAGGCCAAGGTGATGAGACATTGAGGGTGGTCGGACACTGAGGGTGGATGGGGATTTTCGCTAAACTGACTTAGAAGGATTCTTCTCAAGGGCAGAGAGGGAGCCCAATGTCCACCCGGGTCCAGCAGGGGGCTCAAAGGAGCCTGATTAAAATTACATTAAGGAGAGTGTCTTGTCATCACTTACACTGAATGTCTGCCAGTGTTCATAGAGCAATTCCGAGATTCAGAATGATGGAAGGTCTACTCTCTGTGGTCTCACTCTCACTGTTTAGTCCCTTTGGTGGTGAGATCAGACAATGAAAGCTGAGGGACAGGCATTTGATTTCACCAAGCTGCACGGGGATTGCGAAGTATAAGAATATGGAATATTCGGTAACGTTACATACATTTATATGATACTTTACAGCTGGACAGGACTTTAGTGAAAATTTAATGACACTTTTTTTAAGTTTTCCTACTGGAGCCCTTTCTTTCTTCTACCTTTTAAGAAAGAACCTAGAAATCAGATCCCTCCAAAATCTCACTCCTGGCTCAATGTGAAGGACTAAGATGTATGTTTCTGTGTCTAAATGTGTGTGTGTATGTGTGAATGTGTGTATTTGTATGTATGAGTATGCAAGTTAAACCTTGCTTCAAGGGTGGGAATGAATTGAGTGTGTTCCCCACACCCCAAAGAAGTTCTGTCTGCTAACGAGTATATAGAAGTCTTAGCCTAAGAGTTAAGGTACCATCCCGCACTAAATGATGATGGTTGATATTTTTCCCTGTTGTGTGGACAAGTATAACAGAGCATGCAGATAATAAGGATAAACTGTTTTAGTCAACATCATGTCAATTCCTTCCATCCCACCTTAAATATTGAAGAGTAGAGCATGCAGCAAAGTCTGAAATTTCTTTGCACTCCAAATTAAGCTATCAATATACTCATTCTAGGGGGACTTTTAAATGTTTACATGTAATCTCTGCTTTTTGCTTTTAAATCCATCCTTCCATAGTCTCCTTTTCTGATATATTCAGTTGGTTGAGCAAAAAACACAAAATCACTTTTTTCCAATCATTCTTTGTTATGTTCCAACTTGGTTTCCAAACTCTTTCAAAAATCTTTACCCGGGTATTCATTTATTTATTCATTTCCAAATACTTATTTGAAATGATGGTTATATGCCTGCCACTACCTCAAATGCTAAGAATATTGAAGTGAACAAGACAGACAGTATTCTAGCACACAAGGAACTTACATTCCAGTGGTATAGATATAGATATAGATATAGGTAGATAGAAGTAGATGTAGATATAGATATAGAAGTAAATATAAATATAGATATAGAAATAGATGTAGATGTAGAGATCTATATTCAAATACATACACATATAGTTTAAAAGTATATAAACATGCAAATGAATAAAACAGTTCATCAAAGAATCTCCTTGAGTATTTCTCCTGGACAGCTGATTTGCATGCTCTTTTCAGTGCTACAGGAAATTCAAATGACACAGTCACATTTTGAAAGCCTCCATCTTGCTCTAGGGCATCCCACGTTGTCCTTATTTAAGATATTTACTTAAAATACTTTAAATCTCAAATTTTATTAAAACAATAGTTCTATAGGCTCTAGAAGTTTTTCTCATTTATGTAAGTACTTTTTCGAGAAGATTTTATTTTCTAGGCTCTTAGTATTATTTTCTTTGAACTTGTTTCATTTTATCAAGTTTAACAAGATGCACTAAGAATGAGTATAATCTTTCTGTGGGCCCCTAAGAAACACTGGAAATAGAACTGTTACTGAAATTTCACGTGGCTGCCCTCACTGGGAATCCTGAGATCTAGCAGGGAATGACCATTCCAGGTCACAGCTGATTTGCTCTTCACCTAATCATCGGAGGTCCTAAAGAAAACATCGTTATCAGTGTTGCATGCTCTTGTCACAAAGTTAGATTATTTTCTATTCCTTTTCCCCTAAACCCTAATCCAAAAAAAGTGTGTAAGGGTGAGGAGATCCTGCTATATGGAGGAAAACAAGGGGGAAAAGAAGAGAGTAAAAACAAAAGCATACAAACAAACCAACCCCTGGTTTGATTCAGAAACTATTTGATTTTGATAGCCCTAGTCCTAAGCAGTAATGGAAACAGAATATCTTCATACATTAAAAGCATCAGGGGCACCCCTGGTGGCGCAGTGGTTGAGAGTCCGCCTGCCGATACAGGGGACACGGGTTCGTGCCCCGGTCCAGGAAGATCCCACATGCCGCGGAGCGGCTGGGCCCGTGAGCCATGGCCGCTGGGCCTGCGCGTCCGGAGCCTGTGCTTCGCAACGGGAGAGGCCACAACAGTGAGAGGCCCACGTACCGCAAAAAAAAAAAAAAAAAAATCAGAAATTATTACACATTTTTATCTCTAGTGTAAAATTGTATGTACCTAAATGGAAAAAAGAAGATCTTTTTAATCCAAATGATAAAAGTAAACAGGACACCACTGTACACTTCTGAGGCACTGCAGAATGTTAATTTTGCCTCAGTCTTCTAAATTCATTCATGTACTTGTTCTCACTGTTTTCTTTTTGCCCCATTCATGACATAGTCATTCATTCAGTTAGCATGACCTGATTGCTGATGGTAACATCGGCTATTTTTCTTTTCCGGTTATCTATCCCATTTTACTCTGATGACAGCATCTTGATTTTCCTTTGGGAAAAATCACCCCTCCTTTTACTTCCAACACAGTTTTCAGAAGGCCTAGATCCGACCTCCTTCCTTTGGTGGTGTGCATTTGATTTTACTTCCCCAATCAGCATATTTCATTTATCTTGGTCAAGTGTTTAATTCCAAATTGCTCATTGATGAACACTGGACTTTTAATTATATAGACTATACATTTCTTGTTTTTTACTTAAATTTTTGAGCTTTCTGTTAATTGCAGCCAAAAGAATTCTGACCAATAAAAGTACCCATTATGTGGCAGGTATCATGCTAATTTTCCTGCATCCTTTTAACATGTAATTTCCAAAGTTATTTATATGTGGGTTTGGAAAATGGCATCCATCCTCCACTTTTCTAAAATAAACTTCAATACCGTGCTGTTTGATATATATTTTAACACAATTTTAAGTTTTTCACTCTTTTTCTTTGACTGTCTTAAAATTGTTTAATAATGTCATCAGTTCTTTAATAAAGTGGTTCAGGAATTTGGTTGGCAAAGTTTTTGCAAGCATAAGTATATTTTCTTTGCTTTTTGCTTCCTAACTTTAGTCTTTTTTTACCATTCATTCCCCAACTGCTCACCCAACTTCTATCCTGAGCTGGCCAATGGAAATCTCTTAGGGTTCTGTGTTTGGTTCATACAGTGTTTACATTTATTGTCAATTAATTTCAGGAATTTTATTTCAAGCACAAATAAAAGAATCTTCAGTTTTAATAAAAATCAAGCACTACAAAATTATTATCATTATTTCTAACTATCCAATGGAGAAATTTTAGGGTCAAAGTTGGGATGAAATGAGAAATAAATAAGATCCTACATGGTCATTTATCTGTTGAATCTGCACTGTTGAAACTGGTTTCAGATTCCACACTGGCCTGAGACAAATCTCATGTAAATCTGTGGTCATAACAGGTGATAAAAATGAGAAAGAGTGCTTTGCATTTGTATTCCTCAAGCAGTCCACTTCCCCAGACATAAACATAAGCATGTGTTTGCACTGTGGAGTTTTCATTTATTTCAGAGGGGATATTATACTTCCCATAATGACTACTTCCAATTTCTGATTGAATATATGTCTCCCATATGGCAAGGAGCTTAACACTGTTCTCGTCTTCAACATCTTTAAAGATTCCGTGCCCTTCCTCTCTCCTTATATGCCATACAAACTGTTTCCTTAAATGAGCTTTAGTATTTCCCAACACAGTTAGGATTCAGCAGGATGCTTTTTCAAAGGGCTGAAGGGGAGGGAGTGGAGTGGTTCATACTTCCCCTATGTTAACTGGAAAGCTCTTCCACTCAGGTGATACACCGAAGCATTTCAACAACTGCTCCGCTGACCCTGACTCTTTAAGTGGAAGCTGAGCTCAGTTCCTATTAAGAGAGACACATAAAGCTGCCATTGTCACAAATTCAGCCAATAATGGATAAAGTGGTAATTAAATTAAGATGGCTGCTGGGGAGAGAGGTGGCTTCGTAACAAAATCTAACAGGCCTGAAATTCACTTTCCCACTTCCCATCTCTACCAATTAATGCAGCAGCTCAGGATCGAGTTATTTATATTCAGCCTTCCAAGTCACCTTGTTGTAAGAGTTGTCTCTAATTGCTGAAAAGTTTTCTACAAAGAAAAATAATCATATATACATATATATATATATATATATATATTTTAACAAGCCTATAGCAGGACTTTAAGAGGTCTTAGAAAAAATAACTTCTCATAAAAGAAGAAATGCTTGGAGTGAGTTCAGAAAGGAATACCAATGAGAGGGACTAGCCAAACACTCAACTGCAGATCAATTATCTTCAGTTTTGCTCTGTAATTGAATTAGTCTCATACCAAAAGAGCCAGGGATGGCTGCAGAGAAACTGAAAGCTAGGTACCTTTAAAATACTCATTGTTAGAGCCAAGTTTGCTCAAATCATGCACAAGACCAATGCACAAGGCTGCATATTGAAATCACTTGTGAAGCTTTAAAAAATACTGTTACTTGGATCCAACCCCGAGAGATTCATACTTAATTGGGCTTGTAGGCAGACTTCGAATTGGGACTTTTAAAAACTCCACAGGTAATTTTTATATGAAGCAGAGGCTAAAGACCACTGCACTACACAGTTAAATTTCATCATAGTTTCGTCTTTGTAGCAGTTATTTTGTCTGGTCTTTAAACAGACAATTTGTGTAGCCTTAAGGCTGTAGTAGCTTAAAGACGGAGGAACTTTAAATAGGCAAACAGAAATGCTGCATCAATATTCATCTTCCTAAAGCTTCTAGTTCCTGCTCTTTTGAGTAGAGCCTGAAAGTGTCATTCTTATTCCCCCCAACTTAAACATAGATTTAAGACCCGCATACCCTGTACCCTAGAAACCCCCTAACTGATGCGATAGAATCATTATTTCCAGCTAATCTCTAGGATCAGGCATCTGATTTGCTATCTCCTCGACAAACTGAAATTTAAAAATTTAGATAATAAAAGAGAATTTTCTTTATCCAGTATATCATTCTCAGCTATGGAGTCTGCCACCTACAAATATGAGGTGATTAGCAAGTAAATTTGTATCAAGAAAAATAGATAAATGTGGGTTTGTATTAAACATAAGAGCATAAATACAACCAACATAATTTCCTCCTAATTTCTCATGGAAACAAGTGTAAAGTTATTTTTTTTTTCAAAGAAGAAATAGTATATAAGGACAATTAAAGTGGCAAAGAAAACATAAGGAAATGTAAAACAGATGGCTAGTGGTAACAAATTTAGAAGACCAGAGAAAGCAGAAACTTAAGATAGCCAGAGAGAAAGACAGAGAATGGCCTGTTTTGCATTGCATTATCCTAGAAATGTGCAAGAATTTGCTGAATTCCAGACCTCAGTAAATGGGGTTAGAGGGAGCTAAATACAGGGGATAGTTTGAAAATCTATTTAAGAAGCTGTTGGACACTTTGATCTTCACTGACCTGACTCAGACTGGCAATGACCCTTTCTCTGCACTAGAAAAATATTGAAGGTATATCATCTACAAAGAGTCAACAATAAATAGTTTGAACAGGAGGAACACTAGGCAGACAAGAGGGTGATTTCATCAAAAAAGAAAGCAGAGGTGGGGGATTAAATGTATGTCTAGATAGGAAACCAGGTATATCCCATTTAGGAGTGTAGCCTCTTGAGTTGGAATCCCAGCTTTGCATGTAACATGTTCTATGACCTTGGCTAAGTTAGTGTTCTTCTTTGTGCCTCAATTTCTTTAACTGAAAAATGGGTACACAGTTATTAGATTGATGCAAAGTTTAAATGAGTGAATACATGTAAAGCACATATTTTAGTGCTGGGCAGAAAAATAAGTACTACATATGTGCTAACTACTCTTATTATCCCCCTACTCAGGATCCAGAATAACGATAGAGAAATTTATACTCTACAGGCTGAAAATGGAAGATTCTTCACAGAGGGAAAAAATATGTATATGTGAATATATATACATATATATATATATATATATACACATAAACATATATATTCACAAACACACACATACAGTTCTCAAATGAAATACCCCAGGCAAATCATGTAGAGTAAAACCCACCAGAGAAATGACCTCACCAACTCATAGAGCTTCCAATCAGTTTTGGAGAGGTGCCTTTCTTATTTTTAGGCAACAGCCAAATACCAATAGCTATTTGAGGAAATTACCTATCAGAACATATAGAAAATAAATTTCCAAAAAGATTTTGGAATAAGTGGAAACAATGTGGGGAGAATAAAATTGCAAAAAGGATCTATAATTAATTTCTGCAAAAAAAAAACAAAAAGAAAGAACACATCGCACATATGAAAGAACAGCCTGCTATGAAAAGGAATATTTAAAGAACAAAACCAGCCCTTGAAATTTAAAAATATAGGAGAAATTAAAACTAAATATAGGGGTAAGGAAATAAAATTGTGGTAATTTTCCATTAAGTATACTAAAAAATAGGTTTAAAATAGGAGAAAATAAAACAATATTAGAAGATAAGTACAAAAGGACCAATATATGAATAATGAGAGTGCCTGCAAGAAAATCAGAAAAAAATAATAAATAAAATTTAGGAAATTACCAAAAAATTAATTCAAGAAAATTATTTAGACTAAATGAATTGCATTAGTTTTCATATTTAAAATATTTACCATACTTCCTGCATAGTTAATAAAAATAATCTACACAAAGGGACATACTCATGATTTTGAGAGCAATGAGAATAGAAAAGACACTAAAATTTTCCAGTGAGAAATATTAATCTAATTGTATGACTGGTAATCATAATACTATTTTGAAAAAGATATCCTATTCTCACTGATATAGGTGCCAAATCTGCTTTGAACTAAATTTCCATATGTATATAAATCTATTTCTGAACTCTGTATTTGAAGCATTATAATAAGACTTGTTATATCATAGAAAAGTTCCCTGATTTTTATACAACTAAATTTATCTTTTTTGTGTGTTTTTGTTATTATTTTTCTTATAAAGAATTTTTGCTATTCCCAGCCCTTTGCGCTTCCATGTGAAGTTGTGCATCGACTTGCCAACTTCCATGAAAAACTCCATTACTAATTATAAGGGAATCAATTTAATGAATTGCTTAATTTTAGGATAATTGACATCTTTAAATATTACAATGTCCTATCCATGAACATGGTATACGTACTTATTTAATTTTTAATATCTTTTGTTTATTTAACACCTTTATTGGAGTATAATTGCTTTACAATGGTGTGTTAGTTTCTGCTTTAGAAAAAATTGAATCAGCTATACATATACATATATCCCCATATCTCCTCCCTCTTGCATCTCTCTCCCACCCTCCCAATCCCACCCCTCTAGGTGGACACAAAGCACTGAGCTGATCTCCCTGTGCTATGTGGCTACTTCCCACTAGCTATCTATTTTACACTTCATAGTGTATATATGTCTATGTGATACTCTCACTTGGTTCTAGCTTACCCTTCCCCATTCCTGTGTCCTCAGGTCCATTCTCTACATCTGCGTCTTTATTCTTGTCCTGCTCCTAGGTTCTTCAGAATATTTTTTTTAATTCCATATATATGTGTTACCATACGGTATTTATTTTTCTCTTTCTGACTTACTTCACTCTATATGACAGACACTAGGTCCACCCACCTCATTACAAATAACTCAATTTCATTTCTTTTTATGGCTCAGTAATATTCCATTGTATATATGTGCCACATCTTCTTTATCCATTCATCTGTCGATGGACACTTAGGTTGCTTCCATGTCCTGACTATTGTAAATAGAGCTGCAATGAACATTGTGGTACATGACACTTTTTGAATTATGGCTTTCTCAGGGCATATGCCCAATAGTGGGATTGCTGAGTCATGTAGTAGTTCCATGTTTAGTTTTTTAAGAAACCTTCATACTGTTCTCCATAATGGCTGTATCAATTTACATTCCCATGAACAGTGCAGGAGGGTTCCCTTTTCTCCACACCCTCTCCAGCATTTATGGTTTGTAAATATTTTGATGATGGCCATTCTGACTGGTATGAGGTTACACCTCACTGTAGTTTTGATTTGCATTTCTCTAATGATTAGTGATGTCGAGCAACCTTTCATGTGTTTGTTGGCAATCTGTATGTCTTCTTAGAGAAATGTCTATTTAGATCTTCTGCCCAATTTTGGATTGGGTTGTTTGTTTTTTTGATATTGAGCTGCATAAGCTGCTTGTAAATTTTGGAGATTAATACTTTGTCAGTTGCTTCATTTGCAAATATTTTCTCCCATTTTGAGGGATGTCTTTTTGTCTTGTTTATGTGGTTCTTTGCTGTGCAAAAGCTTTTAAGTTTCATTAGGTCATATTCGTTTATTTTTGTTTTTATTTCAAAATAGGTCAAAAAGGATCTTGCTGTGATTGATGTCATAAAGTGTTCTGCCCATGTTTTCCTCTAAGAGTTTTATAGTGTCTGGCCTTACATTTAGGTCTTTAATCTATTCTGAGTTTATTTTTGTGTATGGTGTTAGGGAGTGTTCTCATTTCATTCTTTTACATGTAGCTGTCCAGTTTTCTCAGCACCACTTATTGAAGAGGTGTTCTTTTCTCCATTGTATATTCTTGCCTCCTTTATCAAAAATAAGGTGACCATAAGTACGTGGGTTTATCTCTGGGCTTTCAATCCTATTCCATTGATTATATTTCTGTTTTTGTGCCAGTACCATACTCTCTTGATAACTGTAGCTTTGTAGTATAGTCTGAAGTCTGGGAGCCTGATTCCTCCAGCTCCGTTTTTCTTTCTCAAGATTGCTTTGGCTATTAGGGGTCTTTTGTGTTTCCATACAAATTGTAAAATTTTTTGTTCTAGTTCTGTGAAAAAAGCCATTGGTAGTTTGATAGGGATTGCACTGAATATGTAGATGGCTTTC
The DNA here is from genome assembly GCF_949987515.2 of Delphinus delphis. Taxonomy (NCBI): domain Eukaryota; kingdom Metazoa; phylum Chordata; class Mammalia; order Artiodactyla; family Delphinidae; genus Delphinus; species Delphinus delphis. Next base: position 91,148,694 of record NC_082690.1, read on the forward strand.
GGTAGTATCGTCATTTTCACAATGTTGATTCTTCCAATCCAAGAACATTGTATATCTCTCCATCCATTTGTATCATCTTTAATTTCTTTCATCAGTGTCTTATAGCTTCTGCATACAGGTCTTTAGTCTCCTTTGGTAGATTTATTCCTAGATATTTTATTCTTCTTGTTGCAATGGCAAATGGGAGTGTTTCCTTAATTTCCCTTTCAGATTTTTCATCATTAGTGTATAGGAATGCAAGAGATTATGTGCATTAGTTTTGTATCCTGCTACTTTACCAAATTCATTGATTAGCTCTAGTAGTTTTCTGGTAGCAACTGTAGGATTCTCTCTGTATAGTATCATGTTACCTGCAAACAGTGACAGATTTATTTCTTTTTTTCTGATTTGGATTCCTTTTATTTCTTTTTCTTCTCTGATTGCTGTGGCTACAACTTCCAAAACTATGTTAAATAAGAGTGGTGAGAGTGGACAACCTTGTCTTTTTCCTGACCTTAGTGGAAATGGTTTCAGTTTTTCACCATTGAGGACAGTGTTGGCTGTGGGTTTGTCATAAAAGGCCTTTATTATGTTGAGGAAAGTTCCCTCTATGCCTACTTTATGGAGGGTTTTTATCATAAACGGGTGTTGAAATTTGTTGAAAGCTTTTTCTGCATCTATTGAGATGATCATATGATTTTTCTCCTTCAGTTTGTTAATATGGCTTATCACATTGATTGATTTGCATATATTGAAGAATCCTTGCATTCCTGGGATAAATCCCACTTGATCATGGTGTATAATCCTTTTAATGTGCTGTTAGATTCTGTTTGCTAGTATTTTGTTGAGGATTTTTGCATCTATATTCATCAGTGATATTGGCTTGTAGTTTTCTTTCTTTGTGACATCTTTGGTTTTGGCATCAGGGTGATGGTGGCCTCTTAGAATGAGTTTGGGAGTGTTCCTCCCTCTGCTGTATTTTGGAAGAGTTTGAGAAGGCTATGTGTTAGCTCTTCTCTAAATGTTTGATACAATTTGCCTGTGAAGCCATCTGGTCCTGGGCTTTTGTTTGTTGGAAGATTTTTACTCACAGTTTCAATTTCAGTGCTTGTGATTGGTCTATTTATATTTTCTATTTCTTCCTGGTTCAGTCTCAGAAGTTTGTGCTTTTCTAAGAATTTGTCCATTTCTTCCAGGTTGTCCATTTTATTGGCATAGAGTTGCTTGTAGTAATCTCTCACAATCCTTTGTATTTCTGCAGTGTCAGTTGTTACTTCTCCTTTTTCATTTTGAATTCTATTGATTTGAGTCTTCTCCCTTTTTCTCTTTATGAGTCTGGTGAAAGGTTTATCAATTTTGTTTATCTTCTCTGAGAACTAGCTTTTAGTTTTATTGATATTTGCTATTGTTTCCTTCATTTCTTTTTCATTTATTTCTGATATGGGCTTATGATTTCTTTCCTTCTGCTAACTTTGGGAATTTTGGGTCTTCTTTCTCTAATTGCCTTAGGTCTAAGGTTAGGTTGTTTATTTGAGATGGTTCTTGTTTCTTGAGGTAGGATTGTGTTGCTATAAGCTTCCTTGTTAGACCTGCTTTTGCTGCATCCCATAGGTTTAGGGTCATCGTGTTTTCATTGTCATTTGTTTCTAGGTATTTTTGACTTCCTCTTTGATTTCTTCAGTGATCTCTTGGTTATTAACTAGTGTATTATTTAGCATCCATGTGTTTGTATTTTTTACAGATTTTTTCCTCTAACTGATATCTAGTCTCATAGCGTCATGGTCTGAAAGGACACTTGACACGATTTCAATTTTCTTAAGTTTACCAAGGCTTGATTTGTGACCCGAGGTATGACCTATCTTGGAGAGTGTTTCATGAGCACTTGAGAAGAGAGTGTATTCTGTTGTTTTTGGATGGAATGTCCTATAAATATCAATCAAGTCCATCTTGTTTAGTGTATCATTTAAAGCTTGTGTTTTCTTATTTATTTTCATTTTCGATGATCTATCTATTGGTGAAAGTGGGATGTTAAAGTCCCCTACTATGATTGTGTTACTGTCGATTTCCCCTTTTATGGCTGATAGCATTTTTCTTATGTATTGAGATGCTCCTATGTTGGGTGCATAAATATTTACAATTGTTATATCTTCTTCTTGGATTGATCCCTTGTTCATTATGTAGTGTCCTTCTTTGTCTCTTGTAAATAGTTGTTTAAAGTCTATTATGTCTGATATGAGAATTTCTACTTCAGCTTTCTTTTGATTTCCATTTGCATAGAATATCTTTTTCCATCCCCTCATTTTCAGCCTGTATGTGTCCCTAAGTCTGAAGTGGGTCTCTCGTAGACAGCATATATATGCATCTTGTTTTTGTATCCATTCAACCAGTCTATATCTTTTGGTTGGAGTATTGAATGTATTTACATTTAAGATAGTTATTGATATGTATGCTGCTATTACCATTTTCTTAATTGTTTTGGGTTTGTTATTGTACGTCTTTTCCTTCTCTTGTGTTTCCTGCCTAGAGAAGTTTCTTTAGCATTTGTTGTAAAGTTGGTTTGGTGCAGCTGAACTCTCTTTGCTTTTGCTTGTGTGTAAGTGTTTTCAATTTCTCTGTCAAATCTGAATGAGATTCTTGCCGGTAGAGTAATCTTGGTTGTAGTGTTTTCCCTTTCATCACTTTAAATATGTTCTGCCACTCGCTTCTGGCTTGCAGAGTTTTTGCTGATAGGCCAGCTATTAACCTTATGAGGATTCCCTTGTATGTTATTTATTGTTTTTCCCTTGCTGCTTTTAATATTATTTCTTTGTGTTTAATTTTTGATAGTGTGATTAATATGTGTCTTGGTGTGTTTCTCCTTCGATTTATCCTGTATGGGACTCTGTGCTTCCTGGACTTGATTGACTATTTCCTTTCCCATATTAGGTAAGTTTTCAACTAAAATCTCTTCGAATATTTTTTCAGTTCCTTTCTTTTTCTCTTCTTTTCTGGGACCCCCGTAATTCGAATGTTGGTGCATTTAATGTTGTCCCAGAAGTCTCTGAGACTGGCCTCAATTCTTTTCATTCTTTTTTCTTTATTGTGCTCTGTGGTAGTTATTTCTACTATTTTATCTTCCAAGTCACTTATATACGTTCTTCTGCCTCAGTTATTCTGCTATTGATTCCTTCTAGAGAATTTTTAATTTCATTTATTGTGTTGTTCATCACTGTTTGTTTGCTGTTTAGTTCTTCTAGGTCCTTGTTAAAGGTCTCTTGTATTTTCTCCTTCTATTTCCAAGATTTTGGATCATCTTTACTATCATTACTCTGAATTCTTTTTCAGGTAGACTGCCTATTTCCTCTTCATTTGTTTGGTCTGTTTGGTTTTTGCCTTGTTCCTTCAACTGCTGTGTGTTTCTCTGTCTTCTCATTTTGCTTAACTTACTGTGTTTGAGGTCTCCTTTTCACAGACTGCAGGTTCATAGTTCCCGTTGTTTTTTGTGTCTGCCTCCAGTGGTTAAGGTTGGTTCAGTGGGTTGTGTAGGGTTCCTGGTGGAGGGGACTGGTGCCTGCCTGTGTACTGGGGGATGAGGCTGGATCTTTTCTTTCTGGTGGGCAGGACCACATCGGGTGGTGTGTTTGGGGGTGTCTGTGAACTTATTATTTTAGGCAGTCTCTCTGCTAATGGGTGGGGTTGTGTTCCTGTCTTGGTAGTTGTTTGATATGGGGTGTCCAGCACTGGAACCTGCTGGTCGTTGAGTGGAGCCTGGTCTTATCATTGAGATGGAGATCTCTGGGGAGCTCCCACCATTTGATAGTATGTGGGGCTGGGAGGTCTCTGGTGGACCAATATCCTGACCTCAGCTCTCCCACCTCAGTGGCACAGACCTGACACCTGGCCTGCAGCATCAAGACCCTGTCAGCTCAGAAGAAAAGGGAGAAAAAAAGCAAACAAGAAAAAAATAAATAAATAAAATAAAGTTTTTAAAATAAAATAATTATTAAAAATAGAAAAATTGAAATGTAGTAAAGAAAGAGAGCAAACAAACAAAAAAACAAATCCACCAATGATAACAAGCACCAAAAACTATACTAAAAAAATAAACAAACAAAAAAAAAGGACAGACAGAACCCTAGGATAAATTGTAAAAACAAAGCTAAAGAGACAAAATCACACAAAGAAGCATACACATACACACCCATAAAAAGAGAAAAAGGAAAAAAATATATATATCTATATAAAAAAAAGGAAGTGAGCAACCAAATCAATAAACAAATCTACCAATGATAATAAACTCTAAATACTAATCTAAGATAAACATTAAACCAGAAAGAAAGTAGATGCCGAAAGCAAACCCCATTTCTACAGTTGCTCCCAAAGTCCACCTCCTCAATTTTAGGTTGATTCGTTTTCTATTCAGGTATTCCAGTGATGCAGGGTACATCAAGTTGATTGTGGAGATTTAATCTGCTCCACCTGAGGCTGCACAGAGAGATTTCCCTTTCTCTTCTTTGTTCGCACAGCTCTTGGGATTCAGCTTTGGATTTGGCACCGCCTCTGCGTGTGGGTCGCCTGAGTGTGTCTGTTTTTTGCTCAGACAGGATGGGGTTAAAGTAGCAGATGATTAGGCGGCTCTGGCTCACTCAGGCCCTTGGGGAGGAAGGCGTACAGATGTGGGGCGAGCCTGCAGTGGCAGAGGCTGTCGTGACGTTGCACCAGCCTGAGGCACGCCATGCGTTCTCCCGGGGAAGTTTTCCCTGGATCATGGGACCCTGACAGTGGCGGGCTGCACAGGCTCCCTGGGAGGGGAGTTGTGGATAGTGACCTGTGCTTGCACATAGGCTTCTTGGTGGCGGCAGCAGCAGCCTTAGCATCTCAAGCCCATCTCTGATGTCTGTGCTGATAGCCGCGGCTCGCGCCTGTCTCTGGAGCTCGTTTAGGTGGTGCTCTGAATCCCCTCTCCTTGCGCACCCCAAAACAATGGTCTCTTGCCTCTTAGGCAGTTCCAGACTTTTTCCCGGACTCCCTCCCAGCTAGCTGTGGTGCACTAGCCCCCTTCAGGCTGTGTTCACGCAGCCAACCCCGGTCCTCTCCCTGGGTGCTGACCTCCAAAGCCTGAGTCTCAGCTCCCAGCCCCTGCCCACCCTGGTGGGTGAGCAGACAAGACTCTCTGGCTGGTGAGTGCTGGTCGGCAGCGATCCTTTGTGTGGGAATCTCTCCGCTTTGCCCTCCGCACCCCTGTGGCTGCGCTCTCCTCCATGGCTCCAAAGCTTCCCCGACCCCCCGCCATCCCCCATTTCCACCAGTGAAGGAGCTTCCTAATGTGTGGAAACTTTTCCTCCTTCACAGCTCCCTCCCACTGGTGCAGGTCCTGTGCCTATTCTTTTGTCTCTGTTATTTCTTTTTTCTTTTGCCCTACCCAGGTATGTGGGGAGTTTCTTGTCTTTTGGGAGCTCTGAGGTCTTCTGCCAGCATCAGTAGGTGTTCTGTAGGAGTTGTTCAACATGTAGATGTATTTCTGATGTATTTGTGGGGAGGAAGGTTATATCCACATCTTCCTCCTCTGCCATCTTGAAGGTCTCTACTTTTTAATATCTTTTAATACAAGTTTATTATCTCTACACAAAAGCTTTAATGCCTTTTGTTACAGTTATTACTAACTATATTACATTTTTGTCACTGGTGTAGCTTTTAAAAAATAATTTGACACAATTCTCAACCTTGTGGAGAGTTTGAAAAAACTGTTCAAGGAAATTTTTAATTTTTTCCTGAATCTACTGAAAGTTGCTGACACAATGTCCCCTATACCCAAATACATTATTGCGTATTTTCTACAAAGACATATTTTATATAGTCATAATACTGTGCAAGCCATCAAATTCAGGAAGTTCACATTGCTGTATTACTACTAAAGGTTCAGGTACTATAAATAAAATTGTAGCAGTAGTTCTACTATAGCTCATCGCTAATAGTGGCATTGTAATGGTTGTGCATTTTTCTAAATGTACTAAAATAATGTGCTCTTTTATGATATAATGTGATATTATATGTTGCCTTTCTCTGTGAGATTCATAAAGAGGGTCAGGATAATTTTTTCTGAAGCCAGTGATGGCTATATGGCCTGTCTTGGAGGAGAGCGGTCACATTTCCCTAAGGTTATTTCTCACCTGCCATTTGACTTCCTCTCAATTTCTATCTACTGTTTGCTCTCTTGTGTCTTCTAGTTGTTATATCGTAGTAGTATATTACATATAGTGTATAAAACAGAACCATAATGTGGGAACTTTCCAATAAACAAATCTACCAATGATAATAAACTCTAAATACTAATCTAAGATAAACATTAAACCAGAAAGAAAGTAGATACCGAAAGCAAACCCCATTTCTACAGTTGCTCCCAAAGTCCACCAAGAATACCAGAGGAATTGTGGTTACCATATGAAGTCTTGCCACTAGGATTATGACTTTGGCCAAGAATCATTACACTTTTACCCTGCTTTGTGCTGGCTTAATCAATAATCATGTCTTAGCACTAACACTGTATTTGGTAAATGGATTCTAGTGAAAATAGATGTGGTAGGTTAGATAATTGTCGTCAGTCACTTCTGGCATCAACAGCTTTTCAATGAGTAAGTAGACATGCTTTATTAAACTTGGATTTGCCCATGGAACTTGCTTCAAACCACAGGATGTCAGTGTTCCTGATCTGAGTAGAGGCTTTCATTGTGCATCATTTGCATTGCTCTGTGTGATCCTATGCACAACAAGAAGAGCATACTCCCTCCAAGTAGCTTTCAGTCCAAGGACATGAAGGCATATGGGGAGGACCTGAAAACAAAGCACATCTGGCACTAATGGTACCGACCAGGGTTCTTGGCCTTCCCCAATCAATAGAAATTGACTAGAGGCCAGACAAGAAATTCAGGCAAGGCTCTACTGGGGCCCCTGCTGCAGCAGGGGGGAGCTACAATAAACAACAAGTTCCCTTGCTCACTTGCTCCCTCAGGGGGGCGAGCTTGTTCCTTATATGGGGTGAAGGTAGGGGTGTGTCCAGGGTTCGGGCCTGAGGGGTGGCTTAGGTGGTCTGCCCACCCCTTAGGTGGTGTTGTGTGCAGTGGGCATGGGCAGTACCCTACCTTTGCTCCTGACCCCCTGCTTTTGCTCCTGGCTCTTTAGAAGTGGCAGTTGAGTTTTTTGGTCTTTTGTATCTTTTTGTCAATAATTTGCCCCAACTGTGCATGCACACAGTTATTTTTAGTCCCATATAGTTTCTTTCTATTTTATTGCTCGAGGAGAGGTGTGTCCAGGTACAAGCATTGCAGCGCTGCAGCAAAGGGTCCCAGGTCCCAGCCCATCTCACTAAGGCAAACTGATTCCAGCTTAACCAGTAGAACCACAGCATATCTGCCGACGTGTAGAAAACAAAATTGCTGTAAGTCAAATTTCATCTTCTCTAATGATCAATTCACTTATACTATCAGAATAATAAACTTATATGTCATAGGTTATCAGAGGAAAAATTTCACTCATAATCCAGATCCACCTGAGACTGTATAAGTTAACAAGCAAGAAGCAAGCTCATTTGTCACAGAGTTTAAATATCAATATATGTGGTATTCATTCAGGGTGTGAATAGGCATTTGATATAAAAATTTTTCCATTTTACTCATAATTTTTCGTTAGTATTGTATAACATGCAAATTTACACACACAATAAAAATTCTCTAGATTACTCACCTATGTGCACACTTTCAATAAACAATGTGTACAGTTTTAAAATTATGTTTTTGACCCTATTTATTTTTATTATATTTACTGAAATGTAATTATATTCCTGTTGAATCTGTAATAAAGATAAATGAGCTTCTGTTATGAATGTCTGTTTTTTTAATTCTGTTTTATTTTTCTAGCAACTCATTCTTATTATATTTTGCAAAATGTCACAATGGACTATGAAAAACTTTTAAAATAATCCCTCAGTGGTGATATTTGTGAAGCACAGCCTTATAGAATGAAAGATCTATGTAAATGTGGCAAAGATGTTTCATGATACAAACAGTGTAGCAAAAAGAAAGAGGTGTATGTTTACATGAAAATGCTCATGTCAAATCCTGATGGTACAGCAGTTATTGAAGGAGGACGTGTTACTGCAGATAGTACTTTGTGCTAAAATCACTGATAACTGGGACAAAATGAAAGCCATCTAGAAAGGGTCATTATAAGATTTAAGAAAATGATTCTACCATCTCACACAGAATCTATAAATGGAAAGGAAGAGAGAGAAGGAGGGGGAGAGGGAGAGGGCTATTGCTTTCTAGTGGCCAATGCCAGGATTCTTAGCTATAAACAATAGAATCCATTCCAAACAAATCTTGCTACAAAAACACCACTGCTATTTTGCTCCTCATCTACTTTGTCAGGGAATGGATGACAGAAGACCCATCATTTTGGTCCCATTTTTGTATATTTTTTTTGTAATACACCAGACTACATAACACGTAAACTCATGTGGAAGAGCTGTAATAATTCCTTCATCTTACCCTGCTGAAAGAGAAGGTTTCTAGAAGAAAAGATTTAAAATGATAGTCATAGGAGCCCAAGAAATGCCAGAAATTAAAAAGGTTTTTTTTAATTTTAGGAATCTACATGTTACTCATCTGCTTCAAAATATCCATGGCCATCAACATTTCTGTGGTTTCAATGCACTAGTCTGTGAGTTTGCCATAGCTCTGCTGGGTCAGCTGGGCTCATCTGGACTTAGTTTCAGGTTCTGGATTGTGTTCCAGTCCACTCCAAATGTGTCCACATTATCCCTGAGCCACCAGGTATTGGAGGCATATTCTTTTTGCAACAGATCACAAAAGCAAATGTGAGCTAGTCAAACCACATAAGCACATTTCAAGCTTCTGTTCATATCAAATCCACTGACATCTCATTGGTCATGGGGCCAAGACAGTATCTATGGGGGAAAAACAAAAAAGAAAGAAATACCTGGACTCCCGTGGTGGCGCAGTGGTTGAGAGTCCGCCTGCCGATGCAGGGGACACGGGTTCGTGCCCCGGTCCGGGAAGATCCCACATGCCACGGAGCGGCTGGGCCCTTGAACCGTGGCCGCTGAGCCTGCGCGTCCGGAGCCTGTGCTCTGCAACGGGAGAGGCCACAACAGTAAGAGGCCCGCGTACCGCAAAAAAAAAAAAAAAGAAAGAAAGAAAGAAATATGCTCCACTTACTCAAGAGGAAGGTACTGTAAAGTCATTAAGAAAAAAAAAAAAAAAAAAAGCAGGGAGTGGATAATACAGGGAATGAGTAAAAAATGGCAGATGATTATCCAAAATTACTATACCTAAATATGTTGGGAAACAATCACTTCCCTGTAACAACTGACACACTGAACTATTTTATCACATTCAAATTAGGGCAAAAGTATAGTAGTTCTTGTGTAAAGCAAAAACCTGATGGCAAGACTTTGCTTTGTATACTCCAATCTTGTGGAATTTATAGTGATATTATATGTAAAGTTCCTATAGTTAGGTTTTATTCAGGTATACATCATGCGATATAGAAATATTGTGTACAAAGGCACTAGAAGTCATGGGAAGGCAGAATGTAGACAGAATTTAAGAAGTAGTCAACAGTGACTTCTGAAAATTAGAAAGGACCTCATGGAAATCTGCCCATTCTCCTGCAGGCAGTACACATACCCTTACAACACTACTCATGGGCCATAATGTATATCTTAAGTTTTATAATGTGTGTTTAATAACACTCAGAGTAGAAAAAAACAGATGAAAATAGATATATTGATAGGAATAAAAAAGATATTTTAAAGCAATCTCAGGATATTAATTTTATTTCATCCAAAATAAAGTGAAGAATATCATCATTTCAAAAGTTAATGTTAGTCATTCATAAGTAGCCAATTTCAGCAACTTATGCCATAAAAATATAGCTAAATTTAAATTACATTTTCATTTTAAAAATGAGTATCAAGTCCATGAATTTTCTACATTTGAATCTTCTTTTGGTGAAAAATAAAATTCAAATCATTCTATCAAATGTGGAAAATGCTCAGTGATTACTTCTCCATATGTGTGATATAGATTGATGATTGTCTTTAAATTATGGAGCATGCCATAATGATGCGTAGACACTTTGTTCTTCCAAGCTTTAACTTTTGTTTTTTCCTTTGATGTCATCTGGCATTGGGGAAAAAAATATATATATATATATACACATATATATATATGACATGACTTATAGGAAAGTTTTAAAGTCATTAAAAACAAAAACAAGAAAAAAATCAGAAAAATAAGCATGTTTGCTGCTCATTTATACTAAAAGTTGGACCAAATTGTTTTCTTGTCTTGCAGGAACACGAAGAACTTGTTGCATAGTTCAAATACGATCAGCAGAAATTTTCCTCTCAATAACCATCATACTTATGAATGTAATTCTTAATAATCAACATTTATATTATCAGATACTAAAGAAAATAGACTCTAATAGCCTTTATATAATTCACAAATCTTACTACATTGCTAAGTACAGTGGTTATATCAGTTGCCTTTTTCTTCCATCATAAAACTTTCTCTGTGAAGAAAACAGTGAGTTGATTTACATTGTGGAGAAAGATCCTTAATCTGGGTAATTACTCAGAATGTTGTCCCATCATTACAGCTGTACCATCAGAACATACTTCCATACCAAATTTATTCATTGACAACATAATCCTTAATAGTTTTATACAGTGCAGAACCAGTTGAGTATCTAGGCAGTAAATCTGAAGCAAAAGTATTCTTATTCATATTATTATTATGTTCAAAGTATGCATATGGTAAGTCATACTGACCATTTTGTGCATTCTTCATGTTGCAATAGAAAAGTATTTTGGTAGGTTTATATGTTCTATGATGGGATCTTCCATGTACTTCAGTAATTCCTAGTATGTCATGCTATGGTGTCACTTGAGTATGGTACTTTTTGCCCCAGGTTCACCCCCAACATTTCTAAGAAAACATCGTTGGTGCAGCCTTCCAGCACCACATAAGGCATCTTGATGAAGGAGTAGCAAGCAAAAACACTGAAAAAGATCAACAATTCTCTTTGTTTCATCATACTGGACATTTAAAAACACATAGACATTAATAAAGTAGTTAGAAATTAATTAACGTCAAATGAATTCTTCATCCACTTACATGCACTTGCAAAATCCCTGGAATGTGTTTTCATAAAATAATCTGCAGAAATGTTTTAGTGTAACAGTAATATAAGAAATCCATGATGATAGATTGAATGAAACTACTAAGTGATGGGCAAATAAGCCGATGTTACCTTAATATCTTTTTTAGGTTTACTTGTGTTTTACTTTATTTTTTTTAACATTGGCTAACACAATGTATTTTTCTGAACCCAATCTGCAATTGCCATTAAGTAATTTCGGTTAATACCTACAAGCCAAGAAGGTTTCTGGCAATAAAGAAACTGGAGGACTCATATAAACCATCTTAAATGGTAAAACTCAAGAATAACTTTGTATGCTTTGTGAAGAAGAATGTCAGCATACCTTAATTAGCCAATCTTTAGAAATTGGGAAATTCAAGTTACAGAATTAAAAGCTCAGTGAGAAGTATCTAAGGCAACTATGTATAGCTACTTGAGCAAGCTGTCAAGGACCAGCTCTCACTTCCTGGATGGCTACAGAATAAATATATGCTTTAAGAATGCCAAGGGAAAAGCCTTACTTCATCCTGCTTTATTCTGCAACAGGATTTGTGGAAACTTCAACGATGAAAACAAGAAAGATTCCAGAAATCCAAGCTCACTATAGACATTTTTATGAAATGTATCATTTTGGACAAATGAGTAAGCAATCATAAAGAAAGAAGGAACCTAAAGCAACACCGGGTCTTCTAAAAAATAGTCTAAAGACAAGATGCCTCCAAATAAGCTTATGAAAAATATGCACCTGAATAAAATTCCATAACCCAGTGTCTTTGTCATATATACATACATAGAGTAAACCGCTTACAGTTTTTTAATTTTATTGGAGTATAGCTGATTTACAAGGTTGTGTTAGTGATGTACAGGTGTACAGCAAAGTGATTCAGTTATACACATACATATATTCATTTTTTTAATATTCTTTTCTCATATAGGTTATAACAGAATATTGAGTAGAGTTCCCTGTGCCATACAGTAGGTCCTTGTTGGTTATCTGTCATATACAGAAGTGCGTGTATTAATCCACGTACATTTATATGCTTAACAGCTGAGGTTTGGCATTTTAGCAATGAGCACCAACACCTATGATATGTAGTTATTTGTAATGAAAATATACTTTCTATATCTCAGAGTAGTTAAGATTAAATAAGACAATACATGTCAAGCGTGATTTTGAATTACACTTGCTATTCTGCTGCCCCTAAGCAGGCAGAATCAGGTAGCGAGGCAAAGAGTCAGGGGACCTTGTACTATTTGCATCTCAATAAAATCCGCTCAGACTCTCTCCTCAATGTCAAGGGGCTATTGTCTTTGCACACACAAATAGGAATTTTGCCAGCAGAACTATCTTTGCAGGGGAACAACAAATATCTATACAGAACTGAAGAAAACCACCAGGATTCTCAATTAACAAGCTATCACCTTGAAAATGTCATTCCTGCAGCATTTCTCACTAAGTTTTGAGCTACTAAGTTTACATCTTTGAAATCCAGCCACAACAAATGACAGATTCTGATTGCAAAACCTGTCACATAACCCGGGGTGGGAACAAATGCATTTTTTTTTATGCTTCCACACCCTCTACCATAGGTAACACCTTGTCCACTCTCCGATCCTTTCAATTAGAAATTAAAGTGTATGGCAACTAAATATCCCTCTAGCGTATTTATTTGCATAATATTTATATGTGTTTTAACTTTTACAGAACTGACAGCTAGTAGATTGGAGGGAAATAATTATTCCCAATAATGCTCACCCAACAATTTCTTATCCCTATGGAGAGCACTTGTGCCAATTAATAAGAAAATTTCATCATAAGAGAAAAAGATGAAGCTTCTGGTGCTAGATGTAGGTCAAGTGTAGGCAAGAACCACCCCTAGAGAGTAAAGACTCTGGGTAACTGTCTCATGCATCTTGCTTTGTGGCTTTCATGGATTGAGCTGCCTCAGGGAAAGAACATTGTGAAGGAAAGAGGGGAAAAAGGTCTTCTGAGAATTACCCAACTAACCACGGTGCCCCAGTTAATGGTGTCAGAAAGTGGGCAGGATTAGAAACTCTAAATCCTGTTCCTACTACAATCACCTTTTAGAGAGATATATGTGCAGAGGAAAATACCACTAACCAAAGTTTTGATCCAAAGTTCAGGATAATTTCTTGGTGAATTTGCCAATAGTGAATGCGTACTGTGGCATCTCTGGCCAGATGTCTAAACTAACATCAAGATCAGTAGCTTCCTTGGTCATCATTTTCTCCAAGCCCCATACCCATAAGTGCTAACCATTGGAACTGTGAAAAAAATGTCAGAAAGACACATAATTGTTGTTATATTTATTTTAAAACAATCAATATTACAAACTTCCATAAAAATGGAAAATAAAAACAAATTCTTAACTTCTAGCTAAGATTGTATAAGTGAACAATGACCACAGATTAATGTCTAACTTTCATGCCTAAGTTTACATCCTGCTACACCTAAGCTAATATTCAAACCCTATCTTGATCCTCAGTACTTCACTAAAGTAAAGGCAAAACAGATAAAAGAATAATGGAATATATAAATATCACCTATTTGCTGAGGATCCCTATTTCAGACTCATAAACTCAATTACCTATATAACCTCTCCAGTTGAATGTGTTATATGCGTCCCAATGTCAACTTGTCCAAAACTGGGCTTCCAATAGGCCTACCCTCCCCTCAACTCAGGTCTTTCCACTGTCTTCCTTACCTCAGTTAACAGCATCTCAATTCTTCTCATTTCTTTGGTAAAAACAGTAAAGGAATACATTTGACCCTTGAACAATATGGGTGTGAAATGCGCTGGTCCACTTATATGTCGACTTTAAAAAATAAATCTGTACTTCAGTACTAGAGGATGCCTGGTTGGTTAAATCCACAGATGCAGAACCATGGATAAGAAGAGCCAACTGTAAAGTTATAACAGGAATTTTGAAGGGGAGGAGGGAGACCCCAATGCTCCTAACCCCTGCATTGTTCAAGGGTAAACTGTATTTTAATCCACTTTTTCTTTTATAACCCACATCAAATTCATTGGCCAATCCTATCGATTTTATGGTCAAAAAATCTCTAAATCTGATCTCTTCTCACCTCTCCTACTGTTATTCTGCTCTTCCAAGCCACAGTCATCTGTCAGATGATTTGCTTCCTTCTTATTGTTCTCTGTCCTCAGCCTTGTTGAGACTATTCTGAACACAAAAAACAGACATTACAGCATGCCACTTTTCTGTTCAAAATTTCCCCAGTCTCCCATTTCACAGAGGAGAAATACCAAAGTCTTTAATATATTCATGAGGTCTAGATGGTAAGGCTGCTGTGATCTTTCTGACAGCATCTCTTTCTCTTGTCCCCTCTACTCTTTCCAGTCTCTCTGATGGTCTTCAAACATCCCAGGCATGCCCCACCATAAGGACTGGAGCTGTTCCCTTGGACTGTTGTAGTTCCTCTGTCTAAATGGATAATTCTGTAAATATCTTCATGGATACCTTCCTTTCTTCTGTCACATATTTACTCATATTCTTGTTGACGTCTTCCTTGGCTATTCTGTTAAAAATGACAATGCTAACTCCCCCACCCCAACATACGTATACGTACATACTTCCTATCCTCTTTTACTGCCTAAAGTTTCTCCTTAGCACTTGTCAGTATCTCGCCTGCTATAAATTCTACTTATGTACTTTACTTCTCGTCTCCCCTCACCAGAAAGTAACCAGTTGCTGCCATTTCATAGCTAGTCATGAGAGGTACAGAATTTGTCCAACAAACATGGTTTTCCTAATTCCAGAGATTGTAAATATGTGTTGGAAAAGAAGAAGGGTGAGGGAGTAATTAATAGAGTGATTAACAAAATGAACATATACAGGAGTAATACAAAGAAGAAGAGAATAGATAAATTTTAAAGTAAATTCTAAAAAATTAACAGTATTCGTACATTCCAAACAATGAACACATCAACTCTTCATATCTTCCATCTTTACCTATTTTTTTTCAAAACTCTATGCCCAATTTTCCAGAGTGTTTTTTCTGTGTATGATATGATCTTATCAAAATTCCTGCACATAAAATCATATGCATATAATCAAAGATGATTTTAGAATCATATATTATGTTGATGCTCTCTTTTGCTACCAAATGAAAGGGCATGTTTTTCCCGCAGAATGAAAATATTCAATCTATAATATCTTTCCCAAAGCCTCTTGTGAAAAGTACCATATATTTTATTTCTAAAAACAGAACTCTAAAAAATTACTTATTTGGCATTCTCATTGAGTCAATGTTCCTTTTTAAGGTAGATGCTGAAATGCCAACTTCCTTTTAAATTAAAGACTGATTTTTACCAAAAAATACCTCTATTCATGAAATCACACGATTTAACGAGTTTTCTAAGAACAAAGAAAAGATTCACTTTTTATTTCACACATACCAATTGAATCATCAGTTAAAAGTTCATTACATCAGAAATATAATTAAAATGGGGTTTGGCACACAGTTTTTATTTTTCTATCTAAAATAATCATTAGGAGGTTTCCATGGAAATACTTTTGTACTTTAATATCCAATGTAAATAGCTATTTATTCAAATATCTGTCTAGAATCACTACAAAGTTACCATGATGGTTCATGTATATTTGGGAGGAGGATAAATACACTAAAGGACAATTGTTTTATCTTTTGATTTGGACAGGATCCAAGTATGTACCTGTATCATTACCACTTGTTTCAAAGATAACCTAAGAGTTAACATTCTTATTTGGAGACCACACAATGCAAGGTATCTATTTGTTTAAGTAATTAAAATGTGATAAATCACATACTTAAGTGACAGAAAATGCAAAACTGCTGAGTTTTATTGAGTAACAAGGAATGTTATGTAATGTTTCTTACATGTAATAACCAGCAATTCGTTGAGTGGCTCAGCATTCAACTAACTTATCTGACTCCAGTACTTCAGTCTAATGGCCACAGAAGAAAAGCAGACATAACATCAGATAAAAATACAACATTCTCAGTTGTATTGAAAAGGCACCAGGTCTAACTAACAAGAGAAGTGTCTATTCCTTTGCCTTTTGGTGATTATGCAGTATGGCTCATTGCTCAATAAAAATTTTATCAGAAGAGGCATCAAAGACTTAAATGTAATTACCACTCAAAGTACACAGTTATGTGGAGTGAGTCATTTAAAATAAAGTTTATTTAAAGTAGTGTGAACTGAATGGAATCCTTGTTGTCAGCATATCCTATACATTCTACCTCAATTTGAATGCACTTTGTTTTGAATACTCAAAGTTGTCTAGTTATTTAAAATAATATGTTTCAGATTTGCAGCTTTGTGAACTACTCTGGCACAGGATTTTCCAAATGAGCAAAACATATTCTTTCAGAACTAGAAATAAAAGTATTTTAATGTAAGGCGCCTGCTAAAAACTCATTCAACATCTAAATCCACCATGGCCCTTCACCACAGCAAGCTCTACTTACAGCTCTAGCAAAAGTTGTTCTTTATTCTTGAACACTTAGACCATTGTTGAGAAAAGGGATTTATTTCTCTCCTTTTGATATTGGTTAAAGTCCTATATTTGTTTCATTTCACAACATGTTCTTCGGCTTCTTGCAATTTTTGCGGGCAAGAAAAATGTTGGTTTATTAGATGTTTCTGGTCCTCTTCCACCCCAAAAATTACACAGACACAGACACACACACACACACACACACACACACACACACATACACACCTGAATTTATAAATTCTTCTTAGTAAGCCATGGATGGAGCTTCATATGGAGAAACAGAAATGGAAAAAGCAAAGAAAGTGATAATTTTAAAAAACAGAGGAATAAAGGAATCCATAATTTATCTGGTAATATAAGGTCACTTTCCCTGTCACTGGCATTTCAAACTGTCCTTTCCACCCCTAGATCCTCCCTGACACATACAGACACTCACACATACACACTCACCAAAAGTAAAGCGATTGGGTTACTTGGCAGAAAGCTCAAAGATGCAAGTAATAATAAATATAAATTACGCCATATGCCTGAATGTAATAAAAACCAGAATGTGAGGCAAGCTTCTATATATACAGTGAACATTCAGTGTTTTATTGGTTGACATGTTGGTACAATACTTTCTGAAGATACTTAGTTCATTAACTTCATTATAATAATGCATGAAATTTTCATAGAGAGTACTGTAGCAATTTAGAAATATTGCTCTTTTTATACTGGTATTTTATAACAACTTGTTAAAACTCTCCCTGTCCTTCTTCAGTGCTAGTGTATGGGTCATTATTGGTTTCACATTTTAAATCACCTAGGTTTTTAGAATATATAATTTTCACTTTCATCAAGAGTTCTGTGAAATTATGCATAATGTATGTTTCCATCACTGAAACTTTTATCTAAGCCACTGGGACCCATTCATATGCATTAGAACTAGTTTGCCTTTTACTTCTCATACAAAGTTATGCTTATGAGCTCTATAATGTAACCACTTACTCTATTGCTATTAATAAGGAGATTTTGAAAAGGCCTATTTACAATTGCTGTTTCTCCCTGCTACTAAGAGATCAATTCCCAGGAATTATCACTCAATCTGACTTAAACTTATTCCCCTCCAATTTTTTTCCTTGTTACTTTGACTGGGTCAACTGACTTTTATAAGCGTCATGAACAAGCATTGATTGAGATCATTTCCCACTAATACATGTTCCCCAAGCAGAACTTTGTTATTCAAGATACAGCAACTGAGAGATCACAAAATAATATCACAAACTTATAAAAATCCCCCTGAAGGTGCCTTCTGCTCTTCTAAAAGGAGAGCGGAGTTTGGGATGCAAGAAATTCTATAATATGGAAAATATGCTACTATTTTGAACTAATAGAATTTTCTTGATCCCCAACACTCCATCTCTACCTCAAAGTTAACTAGACTGGTGTGACAAAAAGGAAGTTAGACAATAGACAGGGCATTCAAAGAAAAAGCAATTTGGAAAGGAGCTGAATTTCTGGGAGCTTAGTGCATTGTCTTTTTCTCTCCTTCTTCTGACCTCCCACACTCCACTGGAATCACACACTGTTCTTTCTCAGGAGAACCTGGGGAGTCATCAACAAGTGTAACTACATCTCATTACCAAATGAATGCAGTCCATGGGATCAAAAATGTATGGAGAAAGGTCCTTAGGGACATGGCAGCTTCATGAAAGGTTATGAGTCGGCAACCATGGATTTTAATATAATCAGTAACAAACTAGGATGCGGCAGCATCAGGACGGGTAATCAATACTTAAAAACTAAAGATATATTTTTATGCTAAATCAAGTAGACTTTTCTTAGTTTAGAAAGGCAAAGGAGGGGCTTCGCGGGTGGTGCAGTGGTTAAGAATCCACCTGCCAATGCAGGGGACACAGGTTCGAGCCCTGGCCAGGGAAGATCCCACATGCTGCAGAGCAACTAAGTCCGTGGGCCACAACTACTGAGCCTACGTGTCACAACTACTGAAGCCCGCATGCCTAGAGCCCATGCTCCAAAACAAGAGAAGTCACTACAACGAGAAGCCCGTGCACCGCAACAAAGAGCATCCCCTGCTCGCCGCAAATAGGGAAAGCCGGTGCAGCAACGAAGACCCAGCACAGCCAGAAACGTAAATAAATAAATAAATAAATAAATAATTTTAAAGAAAAGAAAAGTAAGGCAAAGGAGATATGACAGGCAAAGGAAACAGGCTATAGTACTACTAACTCCCATTTTCCTCGTTATTTCTTTTCATTTAATCATCATTGCTCATTCATTCTAAAAAATCTGTTATCTACCAGGTATTGCAGTAAGTTCAATAGAGAGGGAGATAGAGTAGTCCGTGATTGAAGTAGCTGACAGCTACCATGGACTATTTAATAATAATAAAGTTACAAAATTAATAGTATTTACTGAATACTTACCACTTGCCTTATACTCTGTCAAGCACTTTATAAGAAACAAATTATCTAATTATTTCAGCAACTTCATCATAAGCATTAATGTTACCACAGCATACAAAGAATGAGACCAAATCTTGGAGAGGTTTAAACATTGGCCAAAATTACACAACCAAAAAGCAGTGGGGATAAGATTCAAATCCATGTGCACCTGGTTCTAGAACACATACTTAAAATAAAGGTCTGGTAGACAATTTTGTGTGTGAAGTTTTTTTTGGGGGGTTGGGATTTTTTTAAATTAATTAATTAATTATGTTTGTTTTTGGCTGCTTTGGGTCATCGCTGCTTCTGGGCTTTCTCTATTGCAGCCAGCGGGGGGCTATTCTTCACTGCGGTGTGTGCGGGCTTCTCATTGCGGTGGCTTTTCTAGTTGTGGAGCACGGGTTCTAGGTGCATGGGCTTCAATAGTTGTGGCACTTGGACTCAGTAGTTGTGGCTGGTGGGCTCTAGAGCACAGGCTCAGTAGTTGTGGTACACGGGCTTAGTTGCTCCGCGGCATGTGGGATCCTCCTGGACCAGGGCTCGAACCGGTGTCCCCTGAATTGGCAGGCAGATTCTTAGCCACTGCACCACAAAGGAAGTCCCAGGGGGGTTGGGTTTTAAAGGACCTCTTCTGGGTGAGGTGAATGCTTCTTGTTTTTTTGTGTTTTTTTTTCCTTTAACAATTTAGAAAACCTCAAACTGAAGTAGAATTTCCACTTAATCTGTTTTGATATGCCTCTACCTATCATCAAGAAGCAGTGACATAGTTTCTTTTACATTATTTTTAGGAATCACTAAAATTATCTGAATCCTACTTTTAGCTAAAGAGAATATGGTTCAATGTATCCTTGGTCTTCTAATACCCAACCCAATTAAGATCGGATTGGCACATTAGCAATAAGAAAATAAAACTAAGCTCAACAAATCTGAATCAATAGTATGAATGCTTACTGATTTTAAGTGCTTGTATTGATTTTAAGTGCTTGTATTTATTTTAAATGCATTTGTAGCATTTTTTTAACTACAGCTGAAACTTGTGTTCGTATTTCTCACCATTATATTTTGAGGCATGATGTAAACAAATGAAACTAGCTGACAATCCAATGGGATGTGAAAAGAGAAATGAACAAAACGAAAACTTATCCAGTATTTCTCATTTGAAAAGGTTTCAGAAAACACAAGCCTCAGAGAAAAGTAATTGCAGACAAATATTTGTGTTTACAAAAAGGTGAAGTGCCTGGGAAAGGCAGAAATCACTGTTTCTGTTTCTCTCATTTTGTATCATTATTGATCAGAATGCTGTAATTTTCATGGCACTGGGGGGAAAAGACAAGCAAGTAAGAGTATAATTATTCCAAAGGGAGGTTTGGGAGCAACTTTTGTAATCCATAACCTAACCCTAGAAAGGACAGAGAGCAATATCTAAAACTGTGTTCACAGGAGATTCAGTATTATTGATTTGATTCTATTTGAACACATTTCCTAAATTACTACTGTCATTGAAACTTACCTGTATAATTATTTTGTAATTTTAATACTTCCTTTGCATTGGTTGGGGGGGAAAGCCCCCTAAAAGTTGAATACTGTTATTCACTTTAAAAAATATATATGCCTTATGTTCTATGTAGGAAGAAATTATTATTAAAAAATATCTTTTGGGCTTCCCTGGTGGCGCAGTGGTTGAGAGTCTGCCTGACGATGCAGGGGACGCGGGTTCGTGCCTCGATCCGGGAAGATCCCACATGCTGTGGAGCGGCTGGGCCCGTGAGCCATGGCTGCTGAGCCTGCGTGTCCAGAGCCTGTGCTCTGCAATGGGAGAGGCCACAACAGTAAGAAGCCTGCGTACCGCAAAAAAAAAAAAAAAAAAAAGTAAGTGGCTCTGGACAATTTTTAAGTAGGCATACCTTTAAATTAAAAATCCAATCTGTCCACAATTACCTTTTGATTTCTAGATGTTGTCAATACAGAAGGGACAAATAGAAATATGATTTTTTTCTTTTCAGGGCACACTGTCTATGAAGTCTCAGGCATAGGGAGGAGAACTAAACTGTTCCCTTTCTACTTGGTCTGTTTGAGTGGGATTATTAGTTTTCTCTTGTAAATGTATTAACAGGAAGAGAACAAACAAATAATGCAAAAAAACAAAAACACAATCCAAGTTTACCTTTTAATCATGCAGTTGCCAAACTCCCAAATATAATAATTACTATGAATATTCTGTCCTCTTTATATTGAGATTCCCCCACCTCCACCCTTAGCACCACATACAACTGCATGGATTTTATCTCATTTGTTTGGTTTTCTTTATGTATAGACATTTTATATACTTTTATCTTTTAGAAATGTTCAGAATCATAGAGGTATAAATTACTAGATCACTAATAATTTTGTGTTAACTGGAGGAATCAGATGATGTTTTTCTTCCTAAGACAACAAGAAAGGCCCAAATAGGTGAAAAGAAGTAAAGGTGGAAAAACAAGAATTAAGATGGTTGAACACGTGTGGAAAGACTGTTTGCGGCTCCTATCATTTCCCTTTTCTACAACCTTTTATGATTTATCTCCGATGTGAAAAAATGTGTAGGTAAGAATATGCTCCTGGATCTTCATGAATTTCTCTATTGTTTCTTCTTCAGTATAAATTCCCTTGAAGTGAGTTGTGGAAGTGATAGTAAAATATGAAAGGGAAAGTAAAATATCACTCCAATGAAAGAAAAATAAATTTTTACTTTTAATTTTGAAGTTTATTGAAAAAGACCAGTGCTTAAGAGTCCCAAGATGCGAGTTTGAGTCCAGCTCCACCACTTATGAAATGTGTGTTCTTGAGAAATTTATATAATATCTCCATCTGAAAAATTGTGGATTGAAGTAACTAATTAAAAAGATGTCTGGAGGATAAAATGAAATAATCAATGTAAAAAAGCCCTGGAAACTGTACTAGAAATGTACATCTTTGTCATCCTCATCCCTTTGCTAAGATTAGCAATATGCAGTCAATCCAGATATTTCTACTATTTTACATTTGTAAGTCTATGTGTATGTGCACAGCTTAATTTAACAGAATTATAATCTCTAGGATTATTTCAGAGAAAGCTCCTTCCATTAAAATTAATAATATTGCATACTCCCATGCAAATTTTAATCTTTGGAATTGTCTTCTTCCTAATACACTCTTGCAGTATCTGTCAATGACAAATTACTTCAGAAAGAGTATTCTTAAAAAAATGTCCTAAGGATAGTGATTTGATTTCTGGCTTGGGTTTGTAAATAGGGAGAATTATATCTGCAACCTATGAATCTCCAAACATGCATTTTCTTTGACCAATTAACAATGCAACTAAATTCTGACCCATAGATTTCTGTCTTCGCTGACCCAGTTTCTGCTATACTAAAATGGTGTGATACCAATTAGGCAGTAGTTTTCCCTGGAAACATATGACCTCTGGTGAATGGACTGAGATCCCCCCAGTTGAGGACCACGGACAGCCATCTCTTAGCAGTAGGTAATGGATAATAAATTCTATTCTGTGAGGCAAGGAGCATTGATTAGTTTTTTGCTAGACAAGGCCCTATCCATCCCAAATGAGCTTCCAATCTTAATTCATTTTCTTCACTGTGACCTAAGTCAAGGTCTCAAAAAATGAAAAACTAATGTGATGCTCTGATAGAATTTGCTCTAATATTCAGGACTGTTTAACAATGAAAAATAACAGAAACTCAACTATTTTTGCCTAAACATTGATTTATCAACATGTATTTGGAGACAAAACAAAATAAAATTAAAGGTTTCTCTAGCACACCACCTATCATAGTTATAAGGTACTCTTTTTTCCCTAAATGAAGCTGGTCCTTATAGTTTCATTATTGTGAAGGTCTTAAACAAATATAGAATAATCACCTATAGCTCGAGTATTTTTTCTTATCAATCACTCAGAAGATTTTTTTGTTCTTTATACTGTACCTTATAAATTTTCATTTAAGTAATTAACTAAGGATCATTAATTTACTTAAAATTTATTTATTTATTTATTTATTTTGCGGTACATGGGCCTCTCACTGTTGTGGCCTCTCCCGTTGCGGAGCACAGGCTCCAGACGGGCAGGCTCAGCAGCCATGTTTCACGGGCCTAGCCACTCCGTGGCATGTGGGATCTTCCCAGACCAGGGCACGAACCCGTGTCCCTGCATCGGCAGGCGGACTCTCAACCACTGCGCCACCAGGGAAGCCCCTACTTAAATTTTAAAATGGTCAAGTACTACATAAATAATAAAAATGAAAATATATTGAAAATGGCCAGGAACCAAATGTAAGTTTTATGGAAATATATAATAATGAGGGGAATAATAAATAATAATATAAACATAATTTACATTATAATAATGTGATATAAATATAAAGTGCAAGGTAATATAATGGCTACCACATCTACTGTCTGGGTTTAAAAACTGATATGATGTAATAAGTCACATTTATAAAACACTTCTACGATTCAAGCATTTCACATTGAATCTTTAATTTCCTTATCCTAAGTTCCTAGAAGAGTTGGGAATACATTGTTATCAGTAACCATTTTTTAGTCAAAACAAACTTAATAGCTATATTTCACAGAGGAGAAAAATTAGAATAAATTAATAAATTTTCAGTTTTCATTTCTGAATGTAAGGAACTTGGAAGTCATCACTTTGTCTTAACAACAAGTGAAAGCTAAACAGATTGAAAAATCAACAACTCTTCTGCATTTGTAAGAAAAGTGAGGGAAAAGCTCACTTCTCGAGGATTGGAGAAATAGGCAGTCAAATACAGGGAGCTGTGGCTTCTCTGAGCAGAGACTAAGGAGAGGAGATCATCATGGGAACCAGTGTGAAGGTAGGAAAACCTGAACTACAACTGAATTGCTGGAGGCTCAGTGTGGACAACCCTGAAAGGTAAAAACTCCAAGGGGGCCCAGTTATATGGAGGACTCCACAGTATGGTGAGTTTTGCTTCCAGGAGCTCCACCAGGTACTCACAGTAAATATAAGAGAAAAATCTCCTTATGCTTTTGGCAAGGGGAGGTGAAAAGGAACAATTCTGAAATACACCAGAGCATTCTGGTGGTCTCAACAAGCCTTTGCTCAGGAGAAACTAGTCAACCAGAACCTAATCTGCTGGAGTATTTTCAGGGCCTAACTGACCTGGGAGAGAGAAATACCCAACTATAGTCAGCTGTAGACTTCCACGTGGGAGAAGGGAATTACCCAATTCCAGCCCACTCTGGCAATCTTGTCCCACATATGGAAGAAGGAAAAAACTGAGAAACACTTGGTGAAGTTCACAGTCCAGAAGCATAGACTCATTAAAAAGAATAAGATTTAATCATAGGACTATAGAAAGCTTCCCTTCCCCTACAACTATATTATTAGAGTTATACTTGCAACAGTTCCTTTTACCTGGTACATGTCTAGCTATCAAGAACAAATTACAAGACATACTAAAAGGCAAGAAGTACAATTTGAAGAAGAACAAATGTCTGACCAGACAAGGCAAAAAATGTTGGAATTACCAGACCAGCAGTTTAAAACAGCTATGATTGTTATGCTAAGGTTTCTAAAGGATAAAGTAGACAGCATGTTAAAACAGATGAATAATACAAGCAGAGAGATAGAAACCCTAAGAAAGAATCAAAATGAAATGCTGAATGTCAAAAACACTGTAACAGAAATAAAGCATGGTTTTGATGGGTTTATTAGTAGCTGAGAAAAATAATCTCTAAGTTTAGAATATCTCAATAGAAACCTCACAAAGTGAAAAGCAAAGAGAAAAAAAATGAAAAAAAAAAGGATAGAATTCAGAGATTGTGAGACAAACACAAAAGATGGAACACTTGCATAATAGGAATACCAGAAAGAACAGAAAAAGGGAAAGGAAGAAAATAAATATTTGCAATAATGACAGAGTTTCTGAAATTAATATAAGACACTAAACCACATATCCAGGAATCTCAGTAAATACCATGCAGGATAAATGCCAAGAAAACTATACATAGGCATGTCATTTTTAAACTATATAAAATCAAAGATAAAGATAAAGAAAAAAATTCTGAAAAAAAGGAGAAAACACCTTAAATATAGAGGAACTATAATAAGAGTTACCTATGACTTCTCTTTAGAAACCATGCAAGCAAAAAGAGAAAAATTTGGAGTGAAATATTTAAAGTGTTGAAAGAAAGAAAAAAAAACGACTGACAATTCTGTACTCTGTGAAATTGTCCCTCAAAAGTGTAGGAGCGTTAAATACTTTTTCAGGCAAACAAAAATTGAGAGATTTTTTGCCAGTAGACCTATCATGCAAGAAATATTAAACGAAGGGTTTTTTAGAGAGAAGGAAAATATATAGGTCAGAAACTTGGATCTGCATAAAGAAAGAAGAGCATTGATAAAGGAATATATAAAGACTAAATAAAAACTTTGATTTTTCTTATCCTTAGTTGATTGAACAGATAGTTTATTCAAAATGATAGCAACGATGTACTTAATTATGTATGCATATATATTTATATATGCTTATATATAAAAAATGGATGACAGCAATGATACAAGAGATGGGAGAGAGGAATTAGAGTTACATTGTTATTATAAGTTACGCAAATTACTAGGGAAGCAGTATAGTGTTATCTGGAAGTGGACTTCGATTAGTTGTAAACGTATTTTGCAAACCCTAGGGCAACCACTAAATACAGTTTTCAAAGAAGTATCAGTGATATGCTAAGAAAGAGAGAAAATCAAATCATATAAAATGCTCAATTGAAATCATAAAATTCAGAAAAGGGGTGGCAGACAAAAATCTAAGAACAAAGAACAAGAGCAACAAATAAAAAACAGTAACAAATATGGTAGATATTAATCTAACTATATCAATAATTCAATAGTCACTTTGAATATCAATGGTCTAAAAGCACCAATTAAAAGACAGAGATTTCCAGGGTGGATCAAAAAACAATACCTAACTCTATGTTATCTATAAGAAACCCACTTTAAATATAAATATACATACGGATTATAAGTAAATAAGTGGAGAAAAGCACACCATGCAAACACGAATAAAAATAGACTGGAGTAGTGATATTAAGTTCAGATAGAGCAGACCTCAAAGCAAGGAAAGTTATTATGAATAGATAGATAGAGCAGACCTCAAAGCAAGGAAAGTTATTATGAATAGATAAGGCTAAAACTCCTAATGATTCATAGAGAATTGGATGACTCCATACTGGAGACTTCAGTTGCTCTCCATCATAAATGGACAGATCTAGCAGACAGAAAATCAGTAAGAACATAGTTGCACTCAAAACACCATCAATCAGCCACATATAATGAATATTTATAGACTATTTCATCCAACAACAGAAAAATACACACTCTTCTCAAGCTCGCAAGGGGCATTCACCAAGATAAAACACATTCCATCCTATAAAACACCGCTTAACAAACTGTAAAAATATATATAAATCATACAAATGTCTGCTCTCAGACCACAATGAAATTAAATTAGAAATCAATAATAGAAAGGTAAATGGAAAATATCAAAATGTATGGAGATTTACCAACACACTTATAAATAACACATGGGTCAAAGAAGAAATCTCAGGAGAAATTTTTAAAATATTTTGAACTAAATTAAAATAAAAACACAACTTATCAACATTTGCAGAATGCAGCAAAAGCAGTGCTTAGAGGAAAGTTTATAGCATTGGATGCATATGTTCAAAAGGAAGAAAGAGCTAAAATCAGTAATCTACGTTTTCACCTTAGAAAATTAGAAGAAGAATGACAAAATAAATCCAAAGTAATTAGAATAAAAGAAATAATAAGAATTAGAGCAGAAATCAATGAAATTGAAAACAAGATATCAATAGAGTAAACCAATGAAACCAAAAGCTGGTTCTTTGAAAAAATCAATAAAACCAATAAACCTCTAATGAGACTAAGAAAAAGGGCACAAAGTACTAATATCTGAAATGAAAGAGGGGACATCACAACAGGTACCATAGGCACTAAAAGAATAATGAAGGTGGTCAACAGGTACAAAATTCCATTTTTAAAATAAATAAGTCCTAGGGATATAATGCACAGGATGGTGACTATAGTTAACAGTACAGTATTGTATATTTGAAAGTTGCTGAGTAGATCTTAAAAGTTCTCATTACAAGAAAAAAATTGTAACTATGTGTGATGATTGATGCTAACTGTACTTATCATGGTAATCATTTCACAATATATACATAGATCGAATCATTATTACATTGTACACCTCAAATTAATGCAAGGTTATATGTCCATTTATTTCTCAATGAAAAAACAAGAATAATCTAAGAATACAATGAGCAACTCTATGGCCATATATTTTGGTAACCTAGATGAAATGGACCAATTCCTTGAATGACACAACTTGCCAACACTCACCCAGGAAGACACAGACCATCTGAATAGCCTATATTTATTCAGTAAATTAAACCAACAATTATTAACCTTCCAAAACAGAAAGAACCAGACCCAGATGGGGTCACTAGTGAGTTCTACAATATTTTAAGGGAAAAATTATACCAATTCTCTGCAATCTTTTTCAGAGGATAAAAACAGAAGGAATACTTTCTGGTTCATTTTATAAGGTCAGTATTATCCTAATACCCAAACCAGAAACAGACAAGACGAAAAAAACTGCAGATCAATCTCTCTCATGAACATAGATACAAAGGCCTTAAATAAAATATCAGTGAATTGAATCCATTAATGTATAAAAAGAATTATATACCATGACCAAGTGGGATTTATCTCAGGCATGCATGGCTGGTTCAACACTCAAAACTCAATTAAAGCAACCATAATATCCAGCCTAAAAAAAATCACATAATCATATTAATAGATGCAGAAAAAGCATTTGACAAAATATAACCCCCATTCATGATAAAAACTCTCAGTAAACTAGAATTAAAGGAGATCTTCCTCAACTTGATATAGAATATCCACAAAAAACCTACAGCCTAAATTATACTTATTCCAAGAAACTCAAAGTTTTTCCATTAAGATCAGGAATCAGTGAAGGATGTGCTCTTACCATGCCTTTCCAACCTTGTACATTGAGCACTTTGCACTGTCACACAACCAACCTTAGTGAAACCTGGATGTAAGCGCAGGTCTGACGCCAAAGTGCTCTTAATTAACCCACTATCCAATGTCACTTTATAGTATCTCACTGGATGTTTACTATAGACTATCCTCCCCAAATCTCCATGTCATGTTTTTCTGAGCAAGCTGTTGTATAAACTGCCCACTGTTAGTCACATAACTATATTTTGATTCTACAAATTATTTTTATAACACTTTATTAATGTGAGTTAGAAAATACATAAAATAATATTAATTCTGATCCTTAAATTACTGAGTAAAAATATCTTTCTTTAAAAACACAGATTTCAGAGAAACAATGAGAGAGTATCAATAGAAGCAAAGAACAAGTATCCCAGGGAAAACTGAGGAATGCAGAGAAAACCAGTGTGACTGGAAGAGTTAGATGGCAGCCAAGAGAAAGCCATAGGTCAGAGCATGGTAAGCTGTAAGTTTTGCAAGACATAGGTAAGGCTGGATTTCATGGCAAGTGAGAAGGAAACTATTAGAATGCTTTTTCTGAATTCACACACACACACTCCGCTGGCTGTATTCAGAATGCTTCCTGGGGCTGGGGGAGGAGAACACAAGAGGAAAAGTGTAAATGTCATTTTTAGAAGCCATTAAAATAACCCAGTTTTAAGATGATGCACTCTTGGGATAGATTTGTAGCAGATGAGGTGGTGAGGAATAATAGTTTAGACATATTTTGAAAATAAAATTGGAAGCATATCCAAATAGATTTTATGTAATATCAGTTTGGATAATTTGGACACTACAAAAAAATACACTGGGAGAATAGGAAGTGATGGCCTGTAGCTAAGATTTTGGAAGATGAGCATTCTGTGTTAGCTTACAGTTTGGGGGTAAGTAGGGAGTAGGTTGTTAAGGTAATATGGCAGAAAAGGTTATAAGAAGATAGAAATCCGAGATATTAAGAATCCAATGTATTAGGTAGATTGAGAACACGTAATATATATTACATGTATCAAAATCAATGCAGAAAATACCAGAATGTCATACCTAGTTCTGTGAGCCAAAAAGAAAATTCTCCAACTAATATGTGGGAGTGACTGGGAATGCTGGAGATATTAGCTCCCAAGTGGCACAAGATGCATGAAATTCAAAGGATCTGTGTTTTTGCTTTTGTTGTTGATGTTATTTTTGTTTTATGAAAGGAAACGAAAATGATTGGGAAGTTTCCATAATAAGAAGCGGGGGTGGGATACTTGCCACAATTTGTAAGATTCAGAGCGGGAAGAAAAACCCCTTCCACTTGAGAGAGCTGCAGAGAAGATGGTGAGCTTGGTAGACAGCCAGGTTTCAATTAAGAAATAGAGATAAAGAAAAGAAAGAGAAAAGGAACCCTTAAAAGAGTTCCAATAAACGTGGCTACAGTCATTTTGGCAGAGGATTGAGAGGTATGGGGCATGAATCAAACTTGAATATGGCCTGTGCAGAGCAGCACGAGTGTGCAATTTTGCATACTGTTAGGTGGACCAGAAGGATTGAACTTTGTGCGCTAAGTGACTGAGATACAGCTGTATAAGACATGACAGTCTCATCTGAAAAGGTGGACAGCTATTTTAAGCAAGAGTCCTGATTATTTAGTCTAAAGGTATAGAGGAATCATAGCAATTCATGTTTCTGAACAGTGTCAGAGAAGAAATGGAAATATGTTTCAGCTCGGACCTGTCAAAGAATAACCGAGAACTATTTAGTCATTAAAAAATAACTTGGATGTATTGGTCAGCAACATTATTGGGCTGTTGCGCAAAGTGTATACACAGATGTGAGAGAATGCCTCTGGACTGTTTTTATGAAACAAAGAAGGAAGCAGATTGATAAGACAGGGTAGAGAAAGGAGGGGAATAACACTTCAGACAATCTGGGAATGGTGAATCTTGCTGGGTTTTCATTTGGGGGGTAAATAGATTAGCTGGCATCTATTAAAGATAATCTGGAGTGTGTCCCTGAGCAGACTGACTCAGATATTTACAGTCTCTGGAGCACACATGACAAGTTGTCTCCGCACAGTGCCAGCTTCCTTTAGGACGTGCACCATGTTCTCATGAAATGACTCAAACCCTAATGACTCTTCCTGCCAAAAAAAGTTTGAGAGACTATCTAGGTCACAGTATTACATCAGAGAACTGAGAGAGATACAAAGCTGAAATGTTACGGGAAAACATATAAAACTTTCTCCCATAATTGGAAGTAGCTCGTGTTTGCAGATCAAGGGGACACTCTCATCCATGGAATTTCTAAAGTGTGTCCTAAAAATTTAATACTCGTATTTACATACTATGTCTAATGATGTAATAGAATGCATATCATTTTCATTCTTTATTGTAAATCATCACTCCCAAAGAATATTTTTGTTGAGTTCAAAGAGTTCTGTGTTCATTCTAAACAGATATACAGGTTGTGAAGATACAAACTAAACAATGAAGCTCAGATTATGATTCTTAAATTCACAAAAAATGTCAGTAGTAGCTTTTGAAGAATCTTCTATTAATAAGCCTCATTTCTATTTAGTTATGTCAAATATTTTAAATATATAATCTAGCAGTTGGGACATGATAGTGCCTGTAACAAAAAACTCAACTCAAACCCACTTAATAAAAATGATTTATTATCCCTTACAATTTCAGAGGCCAGAAGAAGAGCAGGTGTCACAATTTGTTTTTCACTGACCCAGCATTCAACTTCTCAATTTTCAGCCCTCTGTTCTGCCCTGTGGTATCAACATCATTCTAAGAAAAGCATCCCTCCGTGTCACAAGATGATTGCCCTAAATCCCTGGCTACCTGCTCTGCCTTTAAGTCCATAGAAAGTGGGAGAGTTTGAAAAGTGAGGAAGATTCCTTCTAAGGAATTCCCCAGAAACAACTTGCATCTCACTGGCTTCCATTGGGGTAGTCGTTTATCTTTGAATCAATAATACAAAAGATAGTATTTCCCTGATTAGCTTAGGCATCAGCCACATGCTCCACAGTAAACCAATAGTGAGGCCACTTTTCTCAAAGCATGGAGGCTCCTCAGGGGAGATGTGGACATCTGAATAACAGCAGAGAAATAACCAAGAGAAGAAGAAATTGACACTGGGAAGAAAAGCATGCATGTACTTAACAATGAAAGAGAACCTGTAGCAGAAAATGTCAAATATAATTCTATTCCACTAACATCGTTCATATGGGAAACATTGATTGTACTTAGTATACTTCTACAAAACAATCAATGGGGTCAAATTAGGAATCAGCTGAGTATTGCCATGGTCTAACAGAAATCTCTTAGACTGGCCGACTTATCCAAAAATTATGTGTATATTCAGCACTCAACTTTCCAGATTTTGTCATTACACAATTCCCTGAAAGAGTAAAAATAAAACCCAATAGCTCCCTTCCTTGTGGGTTGTTACTTATACCACTCTATCCAGGTTCAGTGTTAGTAGTTTCTCTAATTTAAGATAAAAGAATAGATTGGTCTTGAATAATTCCTACCACTGAGCACAAGACCCAAATACTACTTTGTCCTCTTAACTGGGTGACATGGGTGGGGGGCAATAAGTCCTTTCTTAGAAAAGGACTCTATGATCTGCATAGCTTCCAGTTTAGATAATTTATGGGTCTCAAGAATCCATCTCTCTCCTACCATAGTCAGCTATGCTAGGTTCACGCTACACAATCACAACAATAAGGACTTCAGTTTCATTTTTATTCTGAAACTCCAAGCAGGAGCTCTAGAGTCATTCAGAAGAGAAATGCAAATGCAAACTGATAGATTTTTTTTAAAGTATTTTTGCTATGAAGAAAGAAAAAAGGCAGGGAGAGACAAAAAGAGAGAAAAAACATAGAAATGGCTCTGTATTACTGCCCATATCTAGCTTGTTAGAAATAGTTGGAGTCAGCTTTTCTTAGCTCCTTGACACAGTAGGTTTTTCCTCCCATCAAACCCACTGAGTCAGTGGTCCAGGAGACACAGCAGTGCCATTAAAGAAATCTGACACCAGAAACAAAGTTCCCAGCAAAGCCCTTTTGCAGGACTCACTTTGGTGCTAATGTTTGGCTCTGCAGTGACTATTAAGCTCACTTTCGGCCTCAGACTGAATGAAAATAATCCTTTTTCTTTTCCATTCTATTTTCATTTTAACAGATGCTGATTAAATGTCAGCTATTGTCCGATCACCAGGCTTGTCAGTTTTCATCCTAAAGATGGAGCCTGAAACTAACACAACATTGTTAATCAACTCTACTCCAATATAAAATAACAATTAAAAAAATAAAAATAGGGACTTCCTTGGTGGCACAGTAAGAATCTGCCTGTGAATGCAGGGGACACGTGTTCAAGCCCTGGTCCGGGAAGATCCCACATGCCACGGAGCAACTAAGCCCATGAGCCACAACTACTGAGCCTGCGCTCTAGAGCCCACGAGCCACAACTCCTGAGCCCGCATGCTACAACTACTGAAGCCAGTGCACCTAGAGCCCATGCTCCGCAACAAGAGAAGCCACCACAATGAGAAGCCCGCGCACCGCAACGAAGAGTAGCCCCCCACTCACTGCAGCTAGAGAAAGCCCGTGCACAGCAACAAAGACCCAACACAGTCATAAATAAATAAATTTTTAAAAATAAAATAAAATAAAAATAAATTTTAAAACAAGAGTAGAGGAAAAAAAGTACATTTTCTTGAGTACTTCTCAAGTTGCCAACCTAAATCTGAATTCCTGTGAAATGACTATAATAAAGCTAAAATAACAAGTTGACTAACTTGAATCGTGGAAAATCAAAACCTTCTTAGTGTATCAGTGGTTCCTATTGCTTATGAGAAGCTCAGAGTGAATTAATATGAAGTGTAAAGTATTCCTTGTGGAAAGGCTGCTAACCATGGCAATTTTTGTCTTCCTCCTTTTGGTGGTGGGAGTGGATGTTGAGGTTTTTCTGAAGCAAGGCGTATTTTTGGTATCCAGATTTTTGCAGAGAGCTCATTTGAATCATAGACCTCATAGCACATGGCAGGTAGGCAAGTTATGAGGAACAAAAAGGATAAAATAGGCTTCAGGAATTTCTTACCATCTTGGTATGTCTTTAGAACCATCTGCTTGGGAATCCAGCTCTTTCTAGTACAAAACCATATTGCTGAGATACAGTTCTTCCATATAATATTAAGAGAGAGAAATGACTCAATATGGATCCAACAGAAAAGAAAAAAAAATCACTGACTTTATGGGGTCAGTAACTAGTTACTTGAAAATAATAAAGTAACTCTTTTTAATCATTTAAGATTTGTAGTGTTGATTTGAGAAAACCTAATGTCCCATCTGAGTATCTATGATTCTATGACTTTTTCTAATAAAAACAAATCTATGAAATACCCCGAACTTTCTAAAATAGTGGATATTAATAAATTTTATTAAAGATCCCACTGTGTATTTTATTAACCACTAAGAAAGAATAAATGTTATTACATAAACTATGATATCAATACAATGTTTTATCACTTAGAAATTTTTAAAAAAATTTATTGGAGTAGAGTTGATTTACAATGTTGTGTTAGTTTCAGGTGTACAGTACAGTGAATCTGTTATACATATACATATATCCACTCTTTTTTATATTCTTTTCCCATATAGGCCATTACAGAGTACTGAGTAGAGTTCCTTGTGCTATAAGTAGGTCCTTATTAGTTATCTCTTTTATATACAGTAGTGTGTATATGTCAATCCCAATCTTCCAATTTATCCCTCTCCCCCTTACCCCTTGGTAACCATAAGTGTGTTTACTACATCTGTAACTCTGTTTTGTAGATAAGTTCATTTGTACCCCCTTTTTTTTCATATTCCC
Source organism: Delphinus delphis (assembly GCF_949987515.2). NCBI lineage: Eukaryota > Metazoa > Chordata > Mammalia > Artiodactyla > Delphinidae > Delphinus > Delphinus delphis. Next base: position 91,182,824 of record NC_082690.1, read on the forward strand.
CCATAACTGATATCATAAGATATTTGTCTTTCTCTGTTTGACTTACTTCACTCAGTATGATAATCTCTAGGTCCACCCATGTTGCTGCAAATGGCATTATTTTGTTCTTTTTCAGTGTTGAGTAATATTCCATTGTATATATGTACCACATCTTCTTTATCCACTCCTCTGTTGATGGACATTTAGGTTGCTTCCATGTCCTGGCTATTGTAAATAGTGCTGCAATAAACTTTGGGGTGCATGTATCTTTTCAAATTATGGTTTCCTCTGGATATATGCTGAGGAGTGGGATTGCTGGATCATATGGTAGCTCTAGTTTTCATTTTTTAAGGAACCTCCATACTGTTCTCCATAGTGGCTGTACCAGTTTATATTCCCACCAACAGTGTAGCAGCGTTCCCTTTTTTCCTCACCCTCTCCAGCATTTATTGTTTGTAGATTTTTTGATGATGGCTAGAATTTTTTATTTAAACTTATTTTAAAATATTCTGTCATATATAACATTTGTACAAATGTGTTGTACAAACACGAAAAGAAAAATATAATCAGAATACATTGATTGTGGTTTTCCTAAAACATCATCTCATTCAGGGCTCTACTCTTGTGAATCACTTTTCAACTCAGAGCTATTAGTTTCCATATTTTCCTACAAGGTATCCTCCTTTGTTCTAACAAGAGTTTTGATAATGTGGCATTTCTTAAAGTGTGCTCCAATATTATCACTTAGACTGCCTCTCAAACCACTGCACCTACTCTGTAACTTTTCCTACAGACACTTTCAACACAAGATTTTGAGACAATAACCAGGACTCATATTCCTTGTTTAAATGGTTCACCAATGGTTTGTTGACAGCAAAGTCAAGAAGTTATAACTGTACCATCATGTCATCTGCAGAAGCAATTTTATACAGTGCTTGTCTTGACTACTATGATGTGAAAGCCACTGGGCACAAAGTTGACTATATAATATTATCAATTAAAAGATATACCTTGAATTCCAGAAATATTAAAAATATGTGTGTAGGGGGGTTATTTTAGAAGAATGAAATACACTATGTAACAATAAATATTAGTTCTATGTACAGACAGAGTTCCTTTGGTCTTCCTTTCATTAAATAAATAGATACTTACTGAACTACTTCTACATGCCAAGCAATGTCATCAGCAAAGGGGACAAAATCATGAGTAAAGGTTGATCTTTTCTCAACATTTCTGGAGCAAAACAGAAAATATAGAAGTGGCCAAAGAGAATGTGGTGCATCCCAAGTTTGGGAAAGAGGCTAGAGAGAGACTAGAGAGAGAGGAAACAAGGGTATTCCAAGGGTTGCAGATAAAGAGGAAGATAGGGGCCAGGGCATGACTCTTTAGGTTATCTGAAGGATTTAGACCTTTACCAGAAGAAGGACAGATAGGAACTGAAATGTTTAAAGAGCAAAAGGGAAAGATTTATAGTTGAAAAATGTAACTTCAGTTATAGCATCTATATGAATTAGAAGGTGGAAAGGAGGAAAAGGTGGAATCAAGGAAACTGATTAGGAGGATATTACAGTCTCATCATGATGAAAGTTTGATCTAGAATAGTTGAAGTGGAGATAGAAAGGAATGTGTGGATTTGAAAGATAGTTAGAAGATAAAATCTCTAATATATAGAATTATGTAGGAAAAACAATAGCTACGAATTTAATAAAACAAGACCAGAAACACATTACTCTTCAGTTCTATGGTATATATTACTTAAAAAGGTCCATCTGCATATAAAAATTCAGATGGTTCTGAAGTTTTCATGTCCAAATGTGAACCTCACAAGTTTCAATTCATTTTTACTCTTCTAACCAACTGTTAAAATCTTACTGTTCCAACTTATATTAACAATTTTAAAGTGGGTTCACTTTACTACTAGCTTATATGGAATACTAGTCCTGAAATACTTTTTATAGGAGGGTTAATAGCAATCTCTTTCTTCTCAAGGTAGTGCTGGGCCATTCTCTCTGACAGTGAGAACAACCTGGACAACTCAAATTTCAGTTACTTTGATTAACTCAGTTACTGTCGAGTCTCAGGGCTTCTGTAGGAACACTGACGGAAAATGTTTAGAGAAGATACAGCTGTGTTTTTAAAAGGATGGACCAAGCAATCTGTATTGGGTAGATTGGAAATGAAGATATCTGAGAGCTGAAGGATTAACAGAAGAGAGAAGTGCCTACAGGTGGAAATGAAGATAAAGAATGGATGTATTGGACATGATCAAGCTTTCCATCTGGGTAAAGATAATCTTGTGGTCAGAGTTTAAAATGCTTGAAGTAATGTCTTTGGGGGGGTAAAATTGAGACAAAAAGGAAAACAATAGATAACAAATTAAAAGGTAGGAATTCGAAGGTGACTGGCTGAAGTGAAGAAAGTGAGAAGGTCCTTGAGGGTCAGGATGTTAAGAAAATTGAGAGGCCAAAATGTTAGGAGGATTTACTATCCATATAGACTTGACCTCAATCAAAATTGTATGGGCTTTAGTCAAATAACATGAACAGGTGCTGAGGTTCTTGATAAATTGTGGGGACTGAATCTAAAACACAGAAAGTGAACGCAACCGTGTGGGTAAGTGGAGAGTTGAATGTTGTAAAATGGTGTGCAGCTCAAAGGAGTAGATTTGTTTGATTTGTTTTTAATATATCAAGATAGAAAAGTAACAGCCCAGAAACAGTCATGAAGAGCAATCTCAAGTCTGCTGGGAAGTAAGTAAACTCTGGATTAAAAACAAAGATCGAGGGAAATAAGTTTAAGATCCTTGGCGGATCCAACCTTGTTTAGTTGCAATTCCATCTGACTTTACAGCTTCACTTTCAGGTCTTTGCCAACAGAGACGTCCAATACCTAATCCCACCAACCCTGTCATGCCTTCACATGCATTCATTTGTGTACTTAGCTGTGTTTACAATGCCTACTCTACAGTTTTTATTAGGCTTAGTCTGACAAATTCTGTTTTAGGACCCTGCTCAGATGTAACTTACTCGTAGATTTCCAACCTTGTTCCCCACCATCATCACCATCCACCAGCAGACCTGACAGACCCTGTCCATGAGTTGTTTTCTTTTTCTTTTAAAATTTTTATTTGTTTATTTATTTATTTTTGGCTGCATTGGGTCTTCGTTGTTGCACGTGGGCTTTCTCTAGTTGCGGCCACTGGGGGCCAATTCCTCATTGTGGTGCATGGGCTTCTTACTGCGGTGGCTTCTCTTGTTGCGGACCATAGGTTCTGAGCACACAGGCTTCAGTAGTTGTGGCACACAGGCTCAGTGGTTGTGACTTGCGGGCTCTAGAGTGCAGGCTCAGTAGTTGCGGTGCATGGGCTTAGTTGCTCCACAGCATGGGGGATCTTCCCGGACGAGGGCTCGAACCTGTGTACCCTGTATTGGCAGACAGATTCTTAACCACTGTCACCAGGGAAGTCCCCTCCATGGTGTTTTATCACAGCTTCATTAACACACTTTCCCCACTCTGTAACAGATATTTTTAACATGTTTTACTCTCCCACTAAATAGTGATCACCTTGAGGGAATATGCATACATTATTGATCTTTGTATTACTTTTAGCATCGAACAAGCAGAATGGTACAGGGTAAACAGTAATAAATGATTGCTGAAATAAACTGAATTTTTAAAATATTTTGTTTTTCCCTAAGCAGCCACCTTCCCATACCATGTCAAAAACATTGAGCATTGAGTTCCTTGTCCTCTGATAATGGCTTATTTCATAGGCCCAAGAGATTTAAAAGCATACAGCATAGAGCCAAAATGAGAAGACTCATTACAGTACTGCATTAGAGCTACTAAGTCACATTTTGCAACCATACTGTGCCACCAATATAATTAGAAGATATTGAACTTTCATTAGTTAGGGAAGATAGCCACCCTTTAATTGTCATTTAAAAATATTTTTTTTGCTGACTGTAATAGACTCATGAGATAGATATCTCATTTCTGTGGCAGACCCAAGGGTCACCAGTGATGTAATTTTATTTCTCTGTACTTGACTGCAGCCCAGAATAGTATTCAACATTTAATCCATTTCTAGTTTCATTAGCAAATTTAGTCAAGTACCAATTAATTGTGTTCCATTTTAAAATCAGAATTTCTCAATGTTGGAAAGAGCAGTAATTCATTATTACCCTTATGATGTTTGAATTCCTCTACAGTAATCCCACCACCTGTGTTCACTCCTGTGGACAAACAACTCGAATGAGAAAGAATTCTCTGCATCCTTAAGACAGTTCATTTCATATTTTTTTAAACTTTTTTAACATTTCTTTATAGGCTGAAATGAATACTTCACCCAACAGTTCTACTTCTACACTTTATTTCACAACATGGTTTAATCCCTTTTGTAATATTGGAAAACAATTATTATATTGCCCCACAAGACTCCTTATAGCTGGTCTATTTATGCCCAGTTTTTTAAACTTTTTTCCATATTACACTATTTGGGTTCACTGTATTACCTTGATTACTCTCTCTCCCATCACTGTGTTTGTAACCTTTAAGATGAGGTGCCCCCAACTGCATCTAATACCTTTAGAGTTGTGTCTATGGGACAAAGGAAGACCAGAGTTTCACTTTTCTGTTGCAGATATTTTTATACTTTCTTGTATGCAAACTAATTTTTTCTTCTGGTGGTGGGTAATGTTACAACACATTTCTATAGTTGACATCTTTTGTCCTTGAAACTTCCAATATGGAGAATAAAATGTAAAATGGATACATTTAAGTAAATCAACTCCCATCTCTATTACTCTTGACCAGCATTGCCTAAATTTACAGATAAGTAAACAAAAGTGCAGCAGGAGTTTACTTCCATAATTTTCTTGTTGGTTTATTTATTTATTTATTATTGAAGTATAGTTCATTTAAAATGTTGTGTTAATTATTGCTGTACTGCAAAGTGATTCAGTTATACAAACATATACATTCTTTTTTTTAATATTCTTTTCCATTATGGTTTATCATAAGATATTGAATATAGTCTTCTGTGCAATACAGTAGGACCTTGTTGTTTATCCACTCTGAACCTGATGCTTGAAATTGTTGCCTGTTATATCTGTTGACTTAAACATAGTTTACAAATGGTGCATTTCAGCACATTTACCTCATGTGTCTAGTATATCACCTACCATGCTGTGCTGCGACTTCTCTGTGTCTCTCTCTGAAACTGGAGTATGTCTGTCTGCTTCACAGCTGGAGCTAGTCTTATTTGTCTCTGTATTCCAAGCACCTAGCACAATGCCACTTGCTGAATAAATGATGATTTTTGTACACAAACGACACTGGTTTTTGTATTAATGTATTCATATAATATGAAATATAGATACAAAGGGCACAACTGTAACTCAGTAAAATATCTAAAAATGCTGCCAAGTGGGAGGAGGATTAAGCATATTCTACAATAGCAGCAACAGGAGCTAGTCCAATAAGGAAAATTACACAGAATACATTCTAATTTTTATTATTACAACTTGGCAAAGAATCTTCAACAATCCTCAGCTATGTAAAATTCCAGGCGATCTAGCAAATTTGTTGGTTGCATTTATAGTTATATAATCCACTATTACTTTATGATATGCAGCTAGTGTCCCCTATGAGAGGATAAAAGAACTCAACTTATCGGCACATACATTCACATAATGGCACTTACATTCGTCTAGCGGCATTCATACAGTGAGGAGCTTGAGGATGTACAATCAAGCCTATGATCAAGGCTGTCATGGGTCATCATTTTGGAGTAGTTTTCCTTAAAAATAGCTAACATTTATTTAGCACTTATGCTAGGTACTATTCTAAGTGTTTTATATGAATTATTTCAATTAATCTGTACAATTTTCCTATGAAGTAGTTTGAAGTATAAGTCCATTCACAGATGAGAAACTTAAAGTCAGGATTAACATTCAGGTATTCTGGCTCTAGAACCAAGGATACATGAATCTTCTCTAGAAAACATCAAATCTAAATACCTGTTTCAATAAGTTCCTGAGAAAATTCAACCTAATTCTCTCAACTTGGGCTACTTATAATAAGCAAATTGACTTTTTAGAAGACAATTAGGTACAGAAAGAAAAAAAATCATACCTGGCTGTCTTGACTTGGTGGGAAATTAAAAAGACAACAGAACATGGATGGGATATCCACAGTTAGTAAAGTGACCTTTTATTCCCGTTAAAATGAATAGATGATAGATAGATAGATAGATAGATAGATAGATAGATAGATAGATAGATAGATAGATAGATAAAGCAAGCAAGCAAGCAAGCTCTGAGTATTTCCTCAAGTAGGATTTCTCAACGTTGGCACATTTTGGGTGCAATAATTCCTTTTTGTGGGGGATTGTCCTGTGCACTATAGGATATCTAGCAGCATCCCTCGCCTCTCTCCACTAGATGCCAAGAGCACCCTTCCTGGAGTTGTGACAATTGAAAATGTCTCTAAGACATTGCTAAGTGTTCCATGGAGGCAGAATCCCTGTCCCAAAGTAAAAGCAAGTAACCTTACCTTAAAGCCCTACCTTATATTTATCATCTTTTTCTTTATAAAAGTATTTCTCATGTGCTGTATAGATAAGCAACATAATACAGAAGCAACCTTTGAAACAAGGGAGAAAACCTGATTAGAAATATTTGCTTCTTGTAGACACATAGGTAGATCTAACTTCCCTTTTCTTTCTGCTATGATGCAAAATGATTGGGGGGTTCCCCCACCCTCATCCCCACAATATACACACTGCTCTCACTCTCATCCTCCATCCTGCAACCTGTGCATAAAACTTCTATTGCTCTTTTCCAATCTGTTTCTATAGTTCAATTGATGAGGACAACTCACAGCTAGGAGCAACAGGATTGGTCCAGAGACATCCTACTGCCTTCAAACCATCTCCCATATTCTTCCCAAACTACAGTTCATGAAAATCAAACTTAAGTGGAGTTCAGGAAGCAAATACCGTCAGACCTTCATTAGATGCACTACTTTATCTTTTTTTTTTTTTTTTTTTTTTTGCGGTACGCGGGCCTGTCACTGCTGTGGCCTCTCCCGTTGCGGAGCACAGGCTCCGGACGCGCAGGCTCAGCAGCCATGGCTCACGGGCCCAGCCGCTCCGCGGCATGTGGGATCTTCCCGGACCGGGGCACGAACCCGCGTCCCCTGCATTGGCAGGCGGACTCTCAACCACTGCGCCACCAGGGAAGCCCTCTCTTTTTTTTGAAACTAAGTTTGGGGTTGAACTTCAAGCCATATCTATTACATCCACTTTATATAAAGTATTAACTCCTTTCAATGGGAAATTAAGGAATATTACTCCAGATATTGCATTTTAAAAATACACGTCTGAATTTATAATATACCTTTATTTCCCACTCCATTTGTATGTTTTGTAAATTTAGCACTGAATTTTAACATGGAGATGGGATTTTATTGCACAATAATTTGAATGCAAATATTGTAATTTTCAAAAACTTAATATTGTAGTGTATGTTCCTAATTTAACCCAAAGAAGACAGTTAGAAGGTCTCGTGGCATTTTCTTCTTCTCTTTCCCTCCAACTTATCTCAAATTTGGCTAAATCCATTCCTCACCCACTCCCCACTCTTGATTTTATCCTCAATTTGCAGCCAAATGCAAATGAATTCATATAGTAAATACCTAAGTCCTTTTCTTTCAACCAGAAATAGTAATCACAGGGAAAAGAGAACACTTGCATTCTAATCTATTTGTCGGTTACTTGCTCCAACTGGACAAGCAAGGCAAAAGTAACATAGGCTGCTACTCCCATAAAATTCAAGAAAAGAGCTAATTTTCCCAAAGTAAGTTATAATTTGGCATCTAAGTGCAATTTAGATTTATGTACATGTACATTATTTAGGGGAATTCTAAGCATAATCTGAAAAAAATATTTCTTTAATCTGGCCAATATATAAATTTTAGTTTCTTTTTTAAATTGTATGTTGATTCTGTAAGCAGATAAAAAATTGGGACTAAATCCTTTTTGATCTTTTGGAAAGGATTATAATTTTATTCCAAATTTTCTTTTCCTAATAGATTTTAAAAAGAAATTCAGCCTAGAGAAAACTTCATTAACTCGCCATTTATATGAATTATAAAAATTGTATATTTTACTGATTTTACTAATAATTATATTTTTATATCATTGTTAATGGAATTTTTGAGTTGAGTGAGACTTCACATAGCCATGTTTGTTCTTTCTCTGAATACAGTAACTTCTTTGAGAGTAATGATCTTCACTATTGTGTTATGTTTTATCTCATAAATCAATATTAATAATACAATATTGAACACTTACTATGTGCACGTTATATTTAATGGCTTGAAAGTCTATAGGAAGTGATATGAATATATCATCTCAGTTAATACTCATAACATCCTTTTGAGGTGGGTATATTGTATTTAATAGATGTGAAAACTGAGGCTTAGATATTTTAAGGAACTGCCGCAAGTCAGCCAAAATGAATTGGATTCTGACCTCTCTAGCTGCCAAACCCAGATTCTAATGACTCTACTTGATCTGATACACATATGAATAAAACACTCTAATGCCCTACTACTCAGAGATCTGTGGACCAGCAATATCACCACCATCACCTGGGAACTTGGTAGAAATGCAGAATCTCAGGTCCCACCCTATATCAGATCTGCTTTTTAATAACGTCCCAGGTGATTCATATGCACATTAAAATTCCAGAAATACTATTCTAATGTATACTGGTGGGTTCTCTTCTTAGTGTCCATTCCATCTTTTGCCCAAATGTTCATAATTTTGATTTGGAAAGCCACATAGTTCCAGCAAAGGTAGCTCCAAACCTAGCTACACAGTCCACAGTAAACTAAACTATACATCTCATCAGAGTGAGTTTCTGCATTTTGCTGGGAATGTTGGCATAAAATTTTATTCTTCAGTGTCAGTTGGTTAAAGTGTGGGTATGGGGGCTTAAATACAGTGATTTCAGAGCCTGGAGAGACAGACAAGAGATTAGAATATTTAGGAAACCATAAGCCATGCAACATAGTTGAGAATTTCTCCTAAGAGAAATTTCTTAAGACGTGTGTGTGTGTGTGTGTGTGTGTGTGTGTGTGTGTGTGTGTATGTGTGTGTGTGTGTGTGTAGTTGTTTTTTGCCAGGGAGGAGAGAGGTAGAATGAGTTGGATTGACATAATCAGATTTTGAGGACCACTTTGGCTACATGGTTGAGAAATAATTAAAAGAACAACAAAACCCTAAGGTAGAGAGGCCAGTTACAAGCTGTTTCTGCAGGGCACACCTAGAGATGCTGGTAGTTTAGACCTGAGTGGTGAATAAGGAGGAAAAAAAGTAAACAAATTCTAACAATAGTTAGGAGGTGAAATCAATAGACTTCGTAGCTGTTAGGCTAAAAACAATGTGGAACTTCACAATATCTGGTCTGAGCAACTGGGGGCAATAACCTTTACTTAGTATAAAAAAAAAAACAAACACTGAAGTAGGAGCCAAGAAAGGATCAGAATGAAAGGGTCAGTTTTAGACAAATCAGGCCCTACACCTGGACTCGCAGTCCAAATCTATGTTCATCTCATGCCCTGATTTTTTGTTCTTAATCACAATGTACCCAGACTATATTTCATCCTTTTAAAAATTAGATAATGCAAAGTTTTCTGCATTCTAAATTACCCTTTCCCTGAAATTAGTCAACATTTTTGAGGTTTTACTGATAAATGATGTAACTAATTCAGAAAAGTAGTCATGCTTTTTTTCTGTATTAAACACAATTTTAGTGTGAGTAAATTTTGTAAACAGAAAACACGACCTCTATGCAGATCTCTTAGGAGAGAAAGGAATCTTGTAAGATTGACTTCTCTCCTGCTCTATTAATTGTTAATTATCACTAATGAGAAGGAAGGAGGATTTGGTTTACATCTGAGCCGCCCATAAATCGAAATCATTGTGAAGGCAGGACATGTGACTGTCATCAGCTCTCTCCAGGATGTGGCTACTTGTCTAGGAAAGTTTTCTAAACGCGGAAGTAATCGTGATACAGTCTACTGCATTCTGGGCTCCAAACCCTGAAGGATTAGAATCAGCGGCAATAGAGTTTGAAGATCTTTTTTTTCCCGTGAATGGATCTTAGAGGGAATTTTTGAGGTTCTGAAAATCCTGCACTGAAGACTCATGTACAGTGACCTCACAGGTGAGGTGAGATCTCACAGGTGCCTTAAGATCTCCCCAGAAGCCCAGACATCTCTAAATACATCGACGGGGATTTCAGCATTTAGTTTATCATTATTCAGACACTTTTCAGAAGACATGGTATATTTGTTTATTTTTGTTTATCTTGTGTTTGTTTCTAAATAGTAGGCAATGTCTAGGAGGCCATACGGTGACAATTGTTCTGACAAATAACTGACAATTAATAGTGCATTAACTAAAGTTACTCCAAATGCTTTCATTCCTCAGCAGATGCAGGTTTTTTTTTTTTTAGGGAAAAAGAGTAATTGTGTAGCTGCCATAAAAATACCAGCAAACAAAGAGGGCAAAATTTGCTGCTGTTTCTCTATATTTCTGAGAAAATAAACATGGCTTAAAATTACATTAAAGTGTGCAGCTCTTATGCTGCCTTTTTGCTGTGGTAGATGAAAGGCCCACTCTAAACTATAAATGAAGAGAGAGCATATAAAAGGGAATGTATATCTGCCCATTTTGTTGGCAAAGAAAATATCATATACTACTTCTTTCCATGTAGTTAAGCCTTCAAAGAGACTAATTTTTAGTTTCTATTTTTATGTATGAAAGGAATATGAGAGTGTTAGATCAACTTTGTATATATACTGAATGCTCAGTCTGAATGCTGATATTTTCTGTTCTGTAATGTAAATGTAATAGCTAATCTGCTTTCTTAATTGGCTGATGGAAACCCCCCTAATTAAAAGAGAGAGGGAGACAGACAGACAGGGACAAACAGAGAGAATGAAGGGGATGGGAGAGTAAATATTTGCATTCCACAAACAGTCTGACATTTTTGTCTTCTAACAGTGGAAAAAAGAGGAAGCCCTTTAATAAAGTAGGCTTTTTCTAATTATTAGGGAGCTAGGGATTGGTTTTTAAAAATATCCAAACCTTAAAATACATTTTAAACCTTTAAGTTAAAAGTAGTCTTATAAATTAATCTTATAAACTAAAAGGATTCATGCATTTTTTAGAAATCCATTTTATGATGATTCAGGCTAATTTCAGGTCTAGAATGGTGTTCAGCAGAGTTGAGACTTCATTTTGATGATTTTTCTTATTTGTTTAAATTAAAATAGAAAAAGAGGGGAAAGAATGAAAATAGTATTTATACATTCCTCACTAGGCTAAGCTTTTTATATCTGTTATATAATCTTCATAACAATCCTGGGTTATTAGTAGTATTATCTCAATTTAAAGAATGAGAACCAAGTCTCAGAAAAGTTAATTATCTCTCTCTCTGGTTGCTGGTTGCAAAGGTGCAAAGTAATAAAGTTAGATTTGAATATAGATTTGTCTGGTTTAAAGTCCTACCCGTGGTTTTTTTGGATGCTTAGGCTAAGCTAGTTTCAAAAGAGCTCTCACCAATAAAAATCTATAAGAGCATAAATTAAAGACATGAAACAATGCTGAGAGTGCTACTATTAACTGAACAGTTATGCCCAACAAAACAAGCATCATTCTTCTCTAGACTTCCAAGAACATCTTTTATTGTGCGTTATTGGACAATATGCCAAGAAGATCAAATTTTCATTCTGGCTGACCAATAATACCCAACGTTATAATTTAATTCCACTAGCTATTTAAGAAGTAGCTGTTTTTCCACCATTCCTATATTTGGAATAACAAGGAGATAAAAAAATAATTCAAAGCATAGTTCTTACAACTGAAAAGCTCAGTAACTAGCTAGAACAAAAAAGATGTACAAATATGCAGAAAATCATCAGAGTAGTAGCCAACATATCAACCAGAACATTATAGTGTGTAAGACGATTTGGAATAAGTATAAAAGACTACAGGATATTTACAAGTGGAAAACTGCATATTTTTTAACCACGTGCCTGTCCTGCTTATCTGATTCTAGTCTTTCACTGCCTCTGAACTATTTGCAAGTTATAGATAACTCTTTTTAAAATTTTTCTATTGAAGTAGAGTTGATTTACAGTATTGTGTCTGTTTCTGATTCATAGCAAAGTGATTCAGTTATACATATATATGTATATTCTTTTTCAGATTCTTTTCCATTAATTACAAGATATTGAATACACTTCCCTGTGCTATACAGTAGGACCTTGCTGTTTATCTATTTTGTATGTAATAGTGTATGTGCTAATCCCAAGCATCGAATTTATCCCCACCCCCTTTTCCCCTTTGGGGAAAAGTGTGTTTTCTATGTCTATGAATCTGTTTCATAGATAAGTTCATTTGTGTCATATTTTAGATTCCACATATAAGTGATATACCTATGGTGTTTGTCTTTCTCTCTCTGACTTACTTCACTTAGTATGATAATCTCTAGGTTCATCCATGATGCTGCAAATGACATTATTTCGTTCTTTTTTATGGCTGAGTAGTATTCCATTATCTATATATGACATATCTTTAAGTTATAGATAACTCTTTAAGTTATAGGTAATTGATGGCAATGCAAAGTGATTCTTATTTATAGACATGAAAATTAAGTTTGTCTGGTAAAATTCAATTGCCTTCCCTTCCCCCACTATGTTAGAAGCCAGTTTGCCTTCATTTGCACCTTAACTTTAATTTCCTGGTTTATAAATGTATCTGTTCTTGGCATTCTCTTTTGAACTAGTTGTAACATCTTTCAGTTTCCTCATTAATAATGAGTTAAATTCAATGTTTATCACATGTTTATTCTATCTCTGTATGAGATGCATAATTATACCTTTTCCTGAAAATTATTCTTTAAGGAATGTGATATACACATTCTTGGGTAGTGTCAAGAGAATGCAAAGGAACAAATTATTTTCTCTGGGTTTATAGAAGACAGGTGATAATATATATCCTCCTGTAGGCTGAATGGCTAAAAATATACTACTGAGATGAAAGACACTCTTCTCTGTGAACAAATGTCTCAGTAATCTCCCCATATGATTCAGGCAGGCTACACATATTCTAATGATCTCTGCACCTGTTGTATCAGACAGAAGTGAATTGACACATCTTTGTAATAAGTTAGATTTGAAAGCAAATTCACACACAAAAAGATTAAAAAACATAAACTGGATCACCTTAACTCTTAAAATATTTTCCTTTCCATATTTTCAAAAGACATAGAATAAGAACACTTAATCATGCTGTCAACCTATTAGTATTACTAAGGTTCAGTTTCCCAGGGAGATTTTTTATTAATACTTTTAAATTTCTCTTTGATTTGAGGAGCAACACAAGTATTTTCTCATCATTACCTTCTTCCTCTGTTCTTTCGATGTTGCGATGTTGATTCTTTTCTCATGAGCCTTTGAAGAAGGCGGCCCTGTCTCTCTTGAACATCAGATACAAAATGACTTGGCAACACCAGAGGGCTTTGACAGACAAGAGAAATTTTTTTCTTAGTACTGATCTATTTAATAACTCTTTCCAATACCTGTAACAGAATTTCCCTCCCTTTCTTCCTGCAAAAACAATATATTTTGGTAGTAGAGAAAATTACAGCAAATAGATTTATTTTTCTCTTATGAGATCTATGTGTCTATCAAATCCTGAGTTATCACTTAAGAGTCCAAGAATGTTTTTCAAACCTGAAGTCGACATCTTACCCCTATACAGGAACTCCAGTAAGTCATTGGTGCCATGAGAAATTATTAAATATTTTGGCAGATACTTCTGGAAGGTTGAACTCAAAGCAACTGAGCAGGAAAGGGACACATGGTAAGAGAGGGAGGGGAAGAAAATAAAAGCAGGCTGTGTGAATGGGTAGTTTGCTTTCTACAAAACTCCATGTGCTGCTATGAAGAAAACAGGGATGGAATATGCTTTGCATCCTCTTGTCTTCATTATTTTAACAAATCAAGACCAGGATTATAAATTGATTACATTTTCTACATGTACAAATAGTTCAACTGATTCTCACAATCTAAATGTTTCTTTCATTGTACTAATCAGCCAGCTTATAAACTGAAATGACTCCTTTTCTGACAAATCGGTAAACTACATAAAAATATATAAAGATAGATATAAATACATTCATAGCACATTTTTAACTTAAGCTCTACCAGTTTACAAACTATGGCTGATTACAAGGCACGAAAACATGCAGACACACTGCAAAAGACTTAGATAACTGTTCAATTGCTTTATTAAACATTTACCAAAGAATAAATAGTACCCTTGTGAGAGGAAAGACTTGAATTCGCTCAGAGAAAAGTCAATTGAGTGTTGCAAATTGTGCATTCCTAGAAAAAGAAACTCTATCTCCTAATTCCAAAACAACACTCAGTTTCAACTGGTTTCACAGCCCTCATTAGAAACTGTGTTTAAGCCATTTACAACTGAAGAAATCTTCACAGCCTTAAGACATCAGCCTTCATAAAATTTAAAGAACAGAGAAACTAATATTTTAGGATCAAATCATTTGCATCATCTCTCTCTCTCACTGAAAGCTTAAATATTTAGTTATTAAAAGCCCAGATATCTGATGGAACTATTTTCATCTCTAACATGTAGTAGCCATATCAGCTCAGGAAGCCAATTTCCTTATTTTTTTTTCATTTTTATTTTATATTGGAGTAGAGTTGATTAACAATGTTTGTGTTAGTTTCAGGTGTACAGCAAAATGATTCAGTTATACATATACATGTATCTATTCTTTTTCAAATTCTTTTCCCATTTGGGTTGTTATAAAATATTGAGCAGATTTCTTCATCTGTGAAAGAGGGATCTTAATAGTAAATTTCTATTTACTGAGCCCTGTCTCAATCAAAAATTCTAGGGTCAATTCTTAAGCCTTTTCCACTTTGCAAGCATATAGAAACTGCTTATAGAAATGGCCCCAACAAAACATTCTGTTTCTATTGCACAAATCTTAGAAGTAAAAATGTTTTAATGTTAATTTTTGTGTGTAAGGTAACACATGGAGAAATGATCTGTAGTAAGTTGAGCAGGGTCTATAAAGATGTCAGTGTGTTTGACATAGAGTAGTCACTAAGTGAATTGTTCTGAAATAAAAGAATAAATGCCAGAGGGAGACAGAATGCAAAAATGATGGGCAGACTGTCTCCATGCAGAATACAGTGAATCCATTATAACACATGGCTGTCAGAGCCCCTCACTGGAACCACGGTCAGGGCTAAAATGGGGAGAAAAGCTTGTACAAATCATCAGATTGTGAGTGGTCCCTGATCAGCTTTGTGACTAATTATCGTCCCCTACAGAGATTTTTAACAGATCCATCCTTGCTGCAAAGCCTGAACACACCCTCAGAACTCTTGCTGCACCCACAGGAGGTAGTCTTTCTAGAAAGTTACTTGCAATAAATGGCCACTCTATTGACAATTTTCCAATCCCAAGCACTACCCAAGCTTCTTCCTGTCATTGAAAACCCCCACTCCCTCTCTGATTCATCTCCTCTTATTCTCAGGAATTCTACTGAAGTAACAGTGGAAATAAAATAACATTTTTAAGAGAACCACCATCAGACACGTCTTTTTTGCATTTGATAGGTCTTCTTAGTGTTAGGTTAAAATTTTCGCTTAAAAGAAAACACAAATATCGTATATTATGCATATATGCAGAATCTAGAAAAATGGAACAGATGAACTGGTTTGCAAGGCAGAAATAGAGACACAGATGTAGAGAACAAACCAAGGGGGAAAAGCGGGGTGTGTGTGTGTGTGTGATGAATTGGGAGATTGGGATTGACATATATATGCTAATATGTATAAAATAAATAACTAATAAGAACCTGCTGTATATCACAGGGAACTCCACTTCTCTGTACAGTAGAAACTAACACAACACTGTAAAACAACTATACCCCGATTTAAAAAATTTATATTAAAAAGAAATTTAAAAAAAAGAAAACACAAATAAATACCCCCAAACTAATTAAAACCAGAGGCCTATTGATAAAATGCTCATAATATATTTAGCAAAATGTCTGATACCAAGTAAGCAATAGGAACAGGTAGCTATAATCTCCTCTCCTCCCCAGAACAGATGTTAATATATTGAGAAAACAGTTGTACTACTTCTTAAATTCCAGTAGGAAAAAAAATTCAAGACAGTGTAGACATTTCCACTACAGTAATTTAGACTCACACCCAGTCGATGCAAACATCATTAATTTGGGTTCTCCCATTGGCCTCTTCTGGCTGAAAGTATTGTTACAATGGTGTGAGGCAAAGCAGTTGTCTGTGGTTTGCATTCAAAAGCCATGGATTACCTAAGATAGAGTCCTTAAAACAGAACCTAAGGGAAAAAACACATACACTTGACATTAACATTACTCTTCCAGTGAAACCAAACAAATCTGGTCATGGGCACTGATTCGATATATTTTTGAAAATCATTAAGAAAGGTTCTTGTACTATTTAATACCACATGGCAAAAACAAAATGAGGGGCTTCCCTGGTGGCGCAGTGGTTGAAAGTCCACCTGCCGATGCAGGGGACACGGGTTCGTGCCCCGGTCCGGGAAGATCCCACATGCCACGGAGCGGCTGGGCTTGTGAGCCATGGCCGCTGAGCCTGCACGTCCGGAGCCTGTGCTCCGCAACGGGAGGGGCCACAGCAGTGAGAGGCCCGCGTACCGCAAAAAAAAAATAATAAATAAAAAAATTAAAAATGAGGAATAACATACACAAAAAGTAAATTTAGAATAAAAAATGACTTCTGTAAATGATTGAGATACTCAACCTGATAGACTTTGAACATGATAACATACATTTTAGGGATAAGCAAATAGATTTCTCATGATAAATTCAATTGTAAAGGCCACATGAAGGTATTCACTTAGAAAGTTAAAATAGAGGCTCAAAGAAGTCTGAAATGCCTATCTTTGGGTGGGAAACAAATCTGACTTTATCCTTAGGTTTTATTTCCCTTTGCCATTTTTAGAAAGAGTAAGGACTTGGGCATAACACCCGGGTTTGATACCCAGCCTAATTACTAACTGTGTGACCTTAGTCACCATCTCAGATTCTTGGTTGTTTTATTTTTAATCTTTAAAATGGGGATAAGTATGCCAAAATAACTGAGTTACTGAGGGATCACAAACTGAAGAAAGTAAAGCACTTGCTATGCTCTCAATAAATGTTAGCTGTGTCTCTTCCCCTTTCTTCTATTGTCCTCCCCTGGGAACCACTGACCCCTCCAAAATAATTTTCTAAATGTGTATAGAAATCCCATCCTGGATTTCACCTAATCAATAACTGAGGCCAGAAGCTATGAAAATCCCAATTACAATGGCATTTTATTAAAAATCTAGAGAAAAACAAAGAAGAAACAATGACAGAATCATATAAGATGGGCAAACACCCAAGGTTCTGAAGAAACGCCTTTTGTGTTGAAAAACACAAACACACGTGGCAGAAAGTTTAGCATAGTCTAAATTTCCTCATTCTCATGTAGCAATTGTTTTTTTCTTAAAAGTACAGTGTAATTGTATCCTCATTAACCTTCTATATTCCTGGGATCCTGCGTGAGCAATAAGGCTCCAGACACCAATGGTCCTCTTGACCTCCAACTATAAAATTTGTCTTCTGAGACTCCAGAGTATAACTACACATATGTATATTATCCCTTCCCCACAAAACTCAACCAATTAAGCCTTTTTAACATCCAATTCATGATTCCCAGAACAATAGCCTAAACACAGATGGATCTTCAAATTAGTTTCAAATTTGTAATCTAAGAGTGGAAAGACATTAATGATAGTAAGTGATCCAAGTAGTTTGAAGATGATAATGATTATTAAATATGATACACACATACACACACAAATATTCCCTTGAAGATTTTTTCCCCCCAGGAGAAGATTATCCAGAAGTTTCTTAAATTTTAAATATTAAACAAATTTTAAAAGCTGGTACTTTAGTTTACTATCTTATGTTTTGCTAAAAACAGAAAATGTTGACAATTATTTTAGGGGGACTTTCACTGATTAAGTAATCAAATTTCCTTGTATATTCAAATGGCTCAAATGACTGTTATAAGTGTAATATGTTCAACTTCCTTTTCAACTATTTCAGTTTTCTAACAATTAAACCTTCTGGAAAATTTAAATTTCATGAACCTAAAAATGTAGATTAACAAATGTGGTACAAGTTATCTTACAGTGTTCTAATGCTGTATTTTAAAACTTAGTATGATTCTTACTTAAAATCATAATTTTGAATAAACTATGTGATATTTAAATAAAGTGTCAACTGTATGATATTTTACTGTCTTTGGTTTAGTCCCAAGGACCATTGAACTTAATGAAAGTATTCATTCCTTTTATATTTTACCAGTCTTATAGGAACACAACACTTGACAATATCACAACAACATTGATTGAATGCTGGATGGCTTTCACAAGTTAATTTGACTATGAGTTCACACATTCCATGGTCACTCCATTGACTGTAATAACAATAATAAATGCTAACACAGTGATAATCGAGAGGAGACACTGCTCTAAGACTTTATTCTTTTAATCATTTCTACAAATCTAGCATTTCAGGATTACTGTTAAACCCCACTCAAAGATTAAGACACTGAATCAATATGTTTAGTAACTTATACAATATTATACAGCCAATAAGAGATGAAGTGGGATAGGAAGCCAGGGTGTCGGGCTCCAGAATGTGCTCTTCACAGAACACTTGTGTCTGGGAATCAAAGCTTAGAATTGTAAAAGGTGTTTCTCTCTGTAAAAGGTGTTTCTAAGGCCCTCTCACAAAATGCTTGTTTCTCATTTCTGTAACTTTGGGCTTGATAGGTTAGTAGTATTCGTTTTATTGTGTGCTTTTTTCTGTGTTTGAAATTTTGCTACATGCCTTGGATGAACTGTGCAAAAATTTTCACAACAATATTGAAAACTGTCAACTTCTCTTCCACAGAAGTGGAACTGGTTTTCCGTCTTCCTTAGAGAGGGAGAAACTTGACTGTCATCAACTCGACAGACTACAAGTGGTAAAACAGGTAACACGGAGGCTATCATTGCACTATCGTAACTTTCAAAGTTATGGCAAAACTTTCAATTTGAAATTTTCAAGTTTCAAATTTGAGTTGCTGTGGAGCAAAAGACCCAGATTAATGGTCAATATTTTAAAAGATCAAGGGTATTAAACTTAGCTTTGTGCTCCTCGGAGAATGAAAAAGCTTCAATCTTCTCAAAGGGTCAAAAAGCAACGGAAATCAAGTGTCATTTGTAATTAAAATTAGGGCTTTGGATGTTGTTTGAGGATACAAATGCAGTACCCAACTCTTCAAAATAATTTAATTACAGAGATCATACAGGGATTAACTGAGTTTTGAGGACATTCTTTCAGAGAACAAAACGACAAGAATGAAATATTGCAGATGTGCAGATAGTCAAAACGTCCGTGGAAACAAATTATCCATTGATAATCCAATTACCTGTTGCTTGCAGATCTCCAATCTGTTAATTATCTCCATTTATTCTGAATCAGCTTTCAGCCACTGAGATTCATTACAGTCCATTCAAATCTCTGCCATAACGCCCCTCTTCACTTTTTTTTAGTAAAAAGAAAATGGCCTATCATTTCTTCACAACTTTGTTTTGTACTGTTATCCATTCCTGTTAAACTGTTTGGATTAGTATTGCTTCTCTCTAATACAAAATCATGGTCAATCCCAGCCTCAAATGGAATATCACTTACCGAATATATCAAGCCAGTATTGACATTGTTTATGAATTTCATAACTGTTTATGGAACTTTATAAAGCACATAAAAACATAATCATCTCCCATCACCTTAGTATCTATTTTCATCCTAGTTTGTATCACCCTGCTAGTTCTTGGCACCAGTGAGGTATGATAAATATTCAAGACATGACACTAAGATAGTGCAGAGAAAATGGAAAGGACTGAGTTGATTTTTTTAATTCACTCACACTATTTTTGCCACGATTATACAGGCTATCATTTTCACTATCCTCCTAAGGTAGCCAAAAAAGTCCCCATAGGAATCTGGAAAACATCTCTGCACTAAACCTAATAGAGCTACATGGCCAGAATAAATAGTCAATGCCATGTTACTAAATGGAAATGATGTTGGAAGGAATATACTGCTCTCTGTAAATGAAGACAAAATGACTGCATAAACCTGTAGTTCTTTTTTTTTCTTCATCACATATGTTTTGTGGTGTGTCACCATTTTCCAATATTAATGCCCATATTCCTAGTTCTAATCCTCAAGAGGGAGATTTGGTGAATCTAACTTCAGTAACTTGTTCAAAGGTGGCCCAATTAATCAAGGCTCTGCCAGGAGGTGAATAGTACCTAAGGTTCATCTAGTATAAATATGACAACAACACTCAAGCCTTCAGTGGAGAGCATAAAGTGCCCCTGTAGAAAATGCATAAAAAGACGCATGGGCTAAATATCTCTTTTACACTACACTTTTGCTACTGCCTGGCTTTTGCATCTGTGCATATGCTATTTCCTTTGTCAGGGATGCTACAGCCATTATGCACATACAACCTCCTTCCTTTGGTCTTCAGGGTGAAATAAAATATTCTCTCTTTTGTGATGCTTTTTTCTCTGCCTCTAGCTTCTGTGCTCACATGGCAATTTGTTCCATAAACAACAATCATCACAGCAGCAACAGCATCTTTTTAAAAGACAGAGATATCCAGAATGGATCAATAAGCCAAACACAACTATCTGCTGTTCACAAGTGACAAACTTTAAATATAAAATAAGCAGAGTGAAAGCAAGTGGGTGGGAAAAGATATAACATGAAAACAGGAAGCGTAAGAAGGCTGAGCTGGGTGAACTTAGACACGTTTACCTCACCGTGTGTGTGTAAAAGTGGGATAATCATACCTAATTCATATGTTTTTTGTGAGGCTTAAATAAACAAAGATGTAAAATGTTTGGATCATATAAATAGTTTTTAAAAAGGGGTTAGATATTTTTATTATTGGCTTACAACACAGGGTTATAAGTATTACAAGAAACACATGTAGAAAGGGCTATAGAAACACAAAAGAGGATGTAATTGATTTTACCTGGTAGCTTATTGAAAGAATTCGGAGGAAAATGTACACAAGATTGGGAGACAACTAGGAACGTAATTAGTAAAAAAAAAAAGCAAATTTCAGCATGTGAGCAAAACATGATAGAAATTAGATGGTATGTTTGCAGAACAATCTGTGATTTGTATAGCTGGAGGATTAAAAAAAATACAGTGAAAGAGGGAATGGGGATTAGATTGGAGATGTAGCATGGTATCTGTGACCTCATGGGGGGTTCAGTGTGTTATGTTATAAAAATCATGAGGTCTGGCTGAAATTAAGAGTCCTGTCCCATTACACCTTACCCGTGTTATGCTTTGAAAGTGACTTAAGCTCTCTGTGCCTCAGTTTCTTTAGTTTTTGTGAAGTTTAAATTAAACATGTAAAAATCATAGATTATTTGTGGAATAAATATGCAAAGCCATCACTTAGAGAGTTGCTATATGCAAAAACTTGAGAAAGTCATCTACCCTCTCAAAGTCTCAAGTTCTTTACACGTAAAAAAGTGAAAATAGATGTGAAAAATATTAATGCATATGAAAGTAATATTTATGAACTATAATTGCTATATATACTAACAAAATTAAGGTACCATTTCTTGAATATCTACTAAGTGCTATCTACTGTATTAGATTAATATAAACACACACATTCATTTATTTTCTTTTTTCATTTATTTTTTACAACAAGGTAACACAGATGTTAATAATTCTATTTTATCAATGAAAAAAGTGAGACCAAGAAAAATTAATAAATTTTCACATGTTCATACGGTAAATTTTTCTAATTTCAAATTCAATGTTCAGCTCTTATTTTACTGTCTTAAAACAATTGCTATTATGATTATTTATATTCTGTTTATATACTTGTCAATTGACTCCATTAGTATGTTTAATCTGAGATTTTAAAATTGGAAGAAAAGAATTAACTAAGCAATGCTATTATATAAGTAAAGTTCTTAATCTAGAAATAGTTCTTTATCTGTGATTCACTTATGCCTCTGTTGTTTGGATAAACAACATTTTTGGATGCTAAATTCAATAGGAACAATAAATATTTACTTCCAAAATGTATTAAGATCTGTGGTGTGAGGTAGGCAGGATTGAAGCACTCCCACTGAAAGAGAAACCACGGAGTAGTCCTCCTCTAGAGCTATTCACCTATGAATGTGCTCAAATTATCCAAGTCATAATGCAACCCACATGAAAATAGTTTAACATATGATTATAACTAAAAATGTCCATCTCTGGAGTATCTATCAGATCATGCCAGCTGAGTCTTTCACAGTCACTTGTTGAGAATGAGACTTATAACATATTATGCAAAATCTCCCATTCTAGAAAACTTTGAAGACACAAAGCTACCAACTTTGGTCCAGCCAAGAATGGCAGGCCCACTATTATCTCAAGGGAGCCATCAGCTCTAAAAATCACACTAGAAATAACTTCTCTAATTTTCTTTCATGATTGCATAGCTAGACTTCCTTTTTTTTCTCTTAAGTGGGCTTTAAAAATTTTTTTCAGAAATACTTCCACAGTTAAGAAAATATGATTTTTACCAGTAGAAAGTCCAGTTAAAATAGTTATTAGAAGTCTGGAAGGGCCTGAACCAAGACAGCAGAGTAGAAGGACGTGCTCTCACTCCCTCTTGTGAGAACACCAGAATCACAACTAGCTGCTGGACAGTCATCAACAGGAAGACACTGGATCTCACCAAAAAAGATACCCCACATCCAAAGACAAAGGAGAAGCTACAATGAGACAGTAGGAGGGGCGCAATCACAGTAAAATCAAATCCCATAACTGCTGGGTGAGTGACTCACAGACTGGAGAACATTTATACCACAGAGGTCCTCCCACTGGAGTGAAGCTTCTGAGCCCTACGTAAGGCTTCCCAACCTGGGGGTCCAGCAATGGGAGGAGGAATTCCTAGGGAATCAGACTTTGAAGGCTACTGGGATTTGATTGCAGGACTTCAACAGGACTGGGGAAAACAGAAACTCCACTCTTGGAGGGCACACACAAAGTAGTGTGAACATCGGGACCCAGGGGAAGGAGCAGTGACCCCAGGGGAGAGTGAACCAGACATACCTGCTAGTGTTGGAGGGTCTTCTGCAGAGGCGGGGGGTGGTTGTGGCTCACCTTGGGGACAAGGACACTGGCAGCAGAAGTTCTAGGAAGTACCCCTTGGTGTGAGCCCTCCCAGAGTCTGCCATTAGCCCCACCAAAGAGCCCAGGTAAGCTCCAGTGTTGGGTTGCCTCAGGCCAAACAAACAACAGGGAGGGAACCTAGCCCCACACCTCAGCAGTCAAGAGGATTAAAGTTTTACTAAGCTCTGCTCACCAGAGCAAGAGTCAGCTCTACTCACCACCAGTCCCTCCCATCAGGAAACTTGCACAAGCCTCTTAGACAGCCTCATCCACCAGAGGGCAGATAGCAGAAGCAAGAAGAACTACAATCCTGCAGCCTGTGAAACAAAAAACCACATTCACAGAAAGAGAGACAAGCTGAAAAGGCAGAGGGCTATGTACTAGATGAAGGAACAAAATAAAACCCCAGAAAAACAACTAAATGAAATGGAGATAGCCAACCTTCCAGAAAAAGAATTCAGAAAAATGACAGTGAAGATGACACAGGACCTTGGAAAAAGAATGGAGGCAAAGATCGAGAAGATGCAAGAAATGTTTAACAAAGACCTAGAAGAATTAAAGAACAAACAAAAAGAGATGAACAATACAATACCTGAAATGAAAACTACACCAGTAGGAATCAATAGCAGCATAAATGAGGCAGAAGAACAGATAAGTGACCTGGAAGACAGAATGGTGGAATTCACTGCTGCGGAAAAGAATAAAGAAAAAAGAATGAAAAGAAATGAAGACAGCCTAAGAGACCTCTGGGACAACATTAAATGCAACAACATTTGCATTATAGGGGTCCCAGAAGGAGAAGAGAGAGAGAAAGGACCAGAGAAAATATTTGAAGAGATTATAGTTGAAAACTTCCCTAACATGGGAAAGGAAATAGCCACCCAAGTGCAGGAAGTGCAGTGAGTCCCATACAGAATAAACCCAAGGAGAAACACGCCGAGACACATAGTAATCAAATAGGCAAAAATTAAAGACAAAGAAAAATTATTGAAAGCAGCAAGGGAAAAATGACAAATAACATACAAGGGAACTCCCATAAGGTTAACAGCTGATTTATCAGCAGAAACTCTACAAGCCAGAAGGGAGTGGCACGATATACTTAAAGTAATGAAAGGGAAGAACCTACAACCAAGATTACCCTACCCCGCAAAGATCTCATTCAGATTCCATGGAGGAATCAAAAGCTTTAGAGACAAGCAAAAGCTAAGAGAATTCAGCACTACTAAACCAGCTCTACAACAAATGCTAAAGGAACTTCTCTAAGTGGGAAACAAAAGAGAAGAAAAGGACCTACAAAAACAAACCCAAAACTATTGTGAAAATTGTCACAGGAACATACATATCGATAATTACCTTAAACGTGAATGGATTAAATGCTCCAACCTAAAGACACAGGCTTGCTGAATGGAAACAAAAACAAGACCCATATATATGCTGTCTACAAGAGACCCACATCAGACCTAGGGACACATACAGACTGAAAGTGAGGGGACGGAAAAAGATATTCCATGCAAATGGAAATCAAAAGAAAGCTGGAGTAGGAATACTCATATCAGATCAAATAGACTTTAAAATAAAGAATGTTACAAGAAACAAGGAAGAACACTACATAATGATCAAGGGATCAATTCAAGAAGTAGATATAACAATTATAAATATATAAATATGTAAATATATATATATATATAAATATATATATGCACCCAACATAGGAGCACCTCAATACATAAGGCAATGGCTAACAGCTATAAAAGAGGAAATTGACAGTAACACAATAATAGTGGGGGACTTTAACACCTCACTTATACCAATGGACAGATCATCCAAAATGAAAATGAAAATAAATAAGGAAACAGAAGCTTTAACTGACATGATAGACCTGATAGATTTAACTGATATTTATAGGACATTCCAACCAAAAAGAGATTACATTTTCTTCTCAAGTGTGCACAGAAGATTCTCCAGGATAGATCACATTTTGGGTTACAAATCAAGCCTCATGAAATTTAAGAAAATTGAAATCATATCAAGCATCTTTTCTGACCACAATGCTGTGAGATTAGAAATGAGTAACAAGGAAAAAAACATAAAAAATACAAACACATGGAGGCTAAACAATACGTTACTAAATAACCAAGAGATCAATGAAGAAATCAAAGAGGAAATCAAAAAAATACCTAGAGACAAATGACAATGAAAACACGATGATCCAAAACCTATGGGATGCAGCAAAAGCAGTTCTAAGAGGGGAATTTAAAGCTATACAAGCCTAGCTCAGGAAATAAGAAAAATCTCAAATAAACAATCTAACCTTACACCTAAAGGAACTAGAGAAAGAAGAACAAACAAAACCCAAAGTTAGCACAAGGAAACAAATCATAAAGATCAGAGCAGAAATAAATGAAACAGAAAAAAAGAAAACAATAGCAAAGATCAATAAACTAAAAGCTGATTCTGTAAGGAGATAAACAAAATTGATAAACCAATAGCCAGAGCTATCAAAGAAAAAGAGGGAGAGGATTCAAATCAATAAAATTAGAAATGAAAAAGGAGAAGTTCCAACACACACCGCAGAAATACAAAGCACCCTAAGAGACTACTACAAGCAACTCTATGCCAATTAAATGGGCAACCTGGAAGAAATGGACAAATTCTTAGAAAGGCATAATCTTCCAAGACTGAACCAGGAAGAAATACAAAATATGAACAGACCAATCACAAGTAATGAAATTGAAACTGTGGTTAAAAATCTTCCAACAAACAAAAGTCCAGGACCAGATGGCTTCACAGGTGAATTCTATCAGACATTTAGAGAAGAGCTAACACCCATCCTTCTCAAATTCTTCCAAAAAATTGCGGAGGAAGGAACACTCCCAAACACATTCTATGAGGCCACCATCACCCTGATACCAAAACCAGACAAAGATACTACAAAAAAAGAAAATTACAGACCAATATCACTGATGAATATATGTGCAAAAATCCTCAACAAAATACTAGCAAAAAGAATCCAACAACACATTAAAAGGATCATACACCATGATCAAGTGGGATTTATCCCAGTGATGCAAGGATTCTTCAATATACGCAAATCAATCAGTGTGATACACCATATTAACAAATTGAAAAACAAAAACCATATGATCATCTCAATAGATGCAGAAAAACCTTTTGACAATATTCAACACTGGTTTATAATAAAAACTCTCCCGAAAGTGGGCATAGAGGGAACCTACCTCAACATAATAAAGGCCATATATGACAAACCCACATCAAACATCATTCTCAGTGGTGAAAAACTAAAAGCATTTCCTGTAAATCAGGGAAAAGACAAGGATGCCCACTCTCACCACTATTATTCAACATAGTTTTGGAAGTCCTAGCCACGGCAATCAGAGAAGAAAAAGAAATAAAAGGAATACAAATTGGAAAAGAAGAAGTAAAACTGTCACTGTTTGCAGATGGCATGATACTATACATAGAGAATCCTAAAGATGCCACCAGAAAACTACTAGAGCTAATCAACGAATTTGGTAAAGTTTCAGGATACAAAATTAATGCAGAGAAATCTCTTGCATTCCTATACACTAATGATGAAAAATCTGAAAGAGAAATTAAGGAAGCACTCCCATTTACCACTGCAACAAAAAGAATAAACTGCTTAGGAATAAACAGACCTAGGGAGACAAAAGACCTGTATGCAGAAAACTATGACACTGATGAAAGAAATGAAAGATGATACCAACAGATGGAGAGATATACCATGTTCTTGGATTGGAAGAATCAATATTGTGAAAATGACTATACGACCCAAAGCAATCTACAGATTCAATGCAATCCCTATCAAGTTACCAATGGCATATTTTACAGAACTAGAACAAAAAATTTTAAATTTTGTGTGGAGACACAAAAGACCCCATATAGCCAAAGTAGTCTTGAGGGAAAAAAACTGAGCTGGAGGAATCAGACTGCCTGACTTCAGACTATACTACAAAGCTACAGTAATCGAGACAATCGAGACTGGCACAAAAACAGAAACATAGATCAATGGAACAAGATAGAGATCCCAGAGATAAACCCACACACCTATGGTCAACTAATCTATGACAAAGGACGCAAGGATATATAATGGAGAAAAGACCATCTCATCATTAAGTGGTGCTGGGAAAACTGGACAGCTATATGTAAAAGAATGAAATTAGAACACTCCCTAACACCATACAAAAAAGTAAACTCAAAATGGATTTGAGACCTAAATATAAGACTGGACATTATAAAACTCTTAGAGGAAAACATAGGAAGAACACTCTTTGACATAAATCACAGCAAGATCTTTTCTGATCCACCTACTAGAGTAATGGAAATAAAAACAAAAATAAACAAATGGGACCTAATGAAACTTCAAAGCTTTTGCACAGCAAGGGAAACCATAAACAAGACGAAAAGACAACCCTCAGAATGGGAGAAAATATTTGCAAAGGAAGCAACTGATCAAAGATTAATCTCCAAAATTTACAAGCAGCTCATGCAGCTCAATATCAAAAAAACAAACAACCCAGTCCAAAAATGGGCAGAAGAACTAAATAGACACTTCTCCAAAGACATATGGATGGACAAGAAGCACATGAAAAGCTGCTCAACATCACTAATTATTAGAGAAATGCAAATCAACACTACAATGAGGTATCACCTCACACCAGTTCGAATGGGCATCATCAGAAAATCTACAAACAACAAATGCTGGAGAGGGTGTGGAGAAAAGGGAACCCTCTTGCACAGTTGGTGGGAATGTAAATTGAAACAGCCACTATGGAGAACAGTATGGAGGTTCCTTAAAAAACTAAAAATAGAATTATCATAGGATCCAGCAGTCCCACCACTGGGCATATATCCAGAGAAAACCATAATTCATTAAGACACATGCACCCCAATGTTCATTGCAATGCTATTTACAATAGCCAGGTCATGGAAGCAACCTAAATGCCCATCAACAGACGAATGGATAAAGAAGATGTGGTACATATATACAATGGAATATTACTCAGCCATAAAAAGGGATGTGATTGGGTCATTCGTAGAGACGTGGATGTATCTAGAGACTGTCATACAGAGCGAAGTAAGTCAGTAAGAGAAAAACAAATATCGTATACTAACGCATGTATGTGGAACATAGAAAAATGATACAGATGAACCGGTTTGCAGGACAGAAATTGAGAGACTGATGTAAAGAACAAATGTATGGACACCAAGGGTGGAAAGTGTTGAGGGGTTGGGGTTGGTGGTGTGATGAATTGGGCTATTGGGACTGACATGTATACACTGATGTGTATAAAACTGATGACTAATAAGAACCTGCTCTATAAAAAAATAAATAAAATTAAATTTAAAAATTTTTAAAAGCAGATTAATAACAATTTATCTTACATTAACTATCTACTCAGTTAAAAAAAATTTTTTAATGTATAGGAAAAATACTAAGGGAAGAAAATATCCCAACACTACGTAAAGGGTCCAAAATTAAAAATTTTTTGTACATAATATAAAAAAAAGAAAAAATAGAAAAAGAAGTCTGACTAGTCATGGTATATAAAGATCAGTTAAAGTGTGTGCAATGTAAATTTTTGCAAGAATTGTTTCCCATAGTGTATGTGATTACAAATGCCCCCAGGGAAGATCTCAAAGAGTGTTTCAGTCCTAAAAGTTCATTCAGGTATCAAAAGAAAACAGGGTACTTGGACAGAAAAATACTATTCTCTTTTTCTTCTTGGTTTTCCAAGATAATGAAAGAGGAAATCATGCACCTCTGTGGTTTATCATCAGGATGTTTAAGAAGACCTCTTTGGGATATACTAAAAAGCACAAGCTCTTTGGAACCAGAGTCTTTTACTGCCTGTTTTATATTTGGTATGTGAAGACTTGAGTCCTTAATTTAGCATTAGTTTCCTCTTTATCAAATGTTGTTGAAGGGGTTGGAGTGTTATATGAGTTAATAAATGTAATATTTTGAAGCAAATCATTTTACATTTTAAAATTGTTCTATATAATATATCTTGAACATATGTATATACTAAGAGTCTAGTGAGTATCCTCCTCCTAAAGGATGCTCAGATCACAGCACAGGACATTCTGCAAGGTCATTTTTCTCTGAATAAGGCACTTCATGTCAAACAATTAAAGCAAAATGGAATACAGCTCAAAGATGAAGTTATCACGTATAACAAATTATGATTACTGATCCCTCTACCCCCTGCCTCTACTTACTTGAACAAATAGGTGTTTTACCTCAAGAAACAGTGAATTTATTTTCCAATAATTGACTAATATGCAACATTCACCAGAGAAGGAGCTAGTCAATCTATATTTTCTTAATTTACCTTTGTCCTATGACTGGGCTAGTATGAGCAGTTTTCTAATATTTTAGCTTAAATTGAGTATCAAACTGAATATCCACTTATAATTGAATTTTAACTATAGCAAAATTACAATGTAAATCCAACTCATGAACTATAATAAGATATCACCAACTCAAAAATGTATGAATTATTCATATTTAGGTAAATTGAGGTAATCAGATGTTGATGGTTTAATTTTATTTTGCTTCTCCTTCTCCTCCTTCTCTCCTTCTCCCCTTCCTCCCCCTTCTCCTTCTTCTTTTCCAGAAGAAACAAATGTACCTAGTTCACTTATGCTGAGTGTTTGTGCCACTGCACCACACGTTGTCTTTGTCTCTGTAATTCATAATACGAAAGTTTATTTATAGTACAAAAATAATGTGCCCATTTTACCTTTAATTAAGATTACTCATCAGTTCACACCCACCAAGAATTCTACTGTGCTTTTAATTCATCAATACTTACTTTAATGTACCCAGTTTAATCACAGTAATGCCAGGCATTATTCCATCATAACCACAGCTGCACTGAAATAATTTAATCTTTCAAAAAAGAGAATTCTGAACATTTAAAATTGAGGGGAACATTTATGTGCATGTGTTTAACAAGACACATACATAAAAATGTTTATTCCCTATTGAGTATTAAATCCCAGTTTTTGCTATTATGTAATATGATGAGAGTGTTAGAAAATATGTTTCCCTTCACTGTGAAAGTAAATTTGTTTCCGTTTCAGTAGTCTATCAATTTGGACATAATATACAGTTTATGGATTTTGACACTCCAAAATACAGAAAAAATTTGCTATTAAAAGCTTTCCACATCCTAACTTCCCTCTTCCTTCCAATGTGAAGAAATAATTTGTAAATGCATTTGGCTTCAAGTATTAGTTCAGGAACAAGTAAGAATGAGCATGGGACCTCTCAACCTTTTCAGAAGATCATTTCTTCCATGGACATCTTCTGAATGTGTACTTACCAAGTAAAATGCTTTATGATCTGGATCTGTGGCAATATTTGGAAAAAGACAATTAGAAAGTGCTGCCTGATTGTTTCCAACCCAATTCAGTTCATAACTGAGCTTCATTAATATCCTATGACGGTGGCTTCAAGTTCTGCTGCTTGTGAATTTGGGGGAATTACAATGAGCTTTCAGCCTAAGTACAACAGTAGCTCAGAGCTCCTCCTCCATCACAAGAAAAGGTTAGCATCTCACCCTGTTAAGTCTAACACTATTTTAGACACTGTAAGTTCTTTTGTCAGGATGTTTAGTGTATAATATTCAAGGAATTTGTTTTATGTAAAAGGAATTTTATGAAAATTTTCTGTACCTTCAAGTACATTGAAATCAAAATTTGGAGAGCATATATGTATACGTGTGTGTATTTGCAGTTGTGGATGGATAGCTGGGTGGGTCACACACTTCCAGAAAAATAAAAACACATATTATATATATTTATAAACATTAAAATAAATTTAAAACAATAATATATACAGCCAGTTTAAAACAGAGAAGGAATTTGGAGAAAGAAACAAAGGGTAGATGAGGCTTGAAATGATCCTTGAGGATTGTGCAGAAGTTACGTGGGTAATGAGGGGTGTAGAGGGCAGAGTTCTAAAGATGTTTTTTCAAGATTCTCACCCTCTGTTCAATCTAATATTCAGCAAGGTACTGCTATGGAAGGATTTTGCAGATGTAACTGAAGTCCCTCAAATGACCTCACACTACTGCAGATTTTCTGAGTGGTCCTGATCTAATCAAATGAACCCCTTACAAGCAGAGTTTTCTTTTTCTGAGGGCAGAAGTCAGAGAGAGATATACTCCCCTATGGCCTTGAGGAAGAAAGCAAATAGCTACGAACTTCCGCGGTGCAGCCACTAGAAGCTCTGTGCAGCCCCCCATCAAAAGTCAGCAAAAAAAAAAAAGGTCATACATCTGCAAGGCAATTCAATCTTCCGATAACTGGTGAGATTGGAAGAATATCCAGACCCTCAGGTGAGGATTTCAACATTGACAACACCTTGATTCAGTCTGTGGGATCTAAAAAGAGGATCCTGCTAACTGTGCCCAGACTCATGACCCATAGGAAATAGATAATCGATGTGTTGTTTTAAGTTGCTGAGTTTGTGGTAATTTGCTACTACATCAGTAGAAAGCTAGTACAAAGAGGATATATGGGAATAGCATAGAGATGAACGTCCCTTAGTATAAATACTGGCTGGCCTGGAGTAGAGGGCTTTAGTGGTAAGAGGGGTGGTTAATTTTAGAGTGAGATAGCAGGTAACAATGTCAGGCTGATATTTAGACGCTATTCATTGGAGAATCAATAGAGTAGGGGGGTGTCAAGATGAAAATGATCTATTTAATATCAAGTACAGTAGGGCTTGAGGGTACAAGAGAGTGCAGAACAGGAGGGCTCTGTGAGGCAAGCAGGAAGAAGAGGGGAGAGGAAGAGAGCAGATAAGTAAGAGGAGACCTGATATTAGAACAAGACACTCCAATATGTGTGGGAAACAGAAGACCCAACAACTTATTAGGGAAATAAAGCTTGGAATGTAGAGCTATGGGAATAAAGAACGAACTAATCTGAAACATAGTATGGAGAAGATTAATAGAGTCTTTGAAAATATTCAGCCACAGTCTGTGACTGAGGGGATAAAATATATTGACAAGAAAAGACTCCAACATTGGAAAGTGAGGAGAGAGAAAATGTCAGACAAATGATTACCAAATGATTACCAAAAGACCTACTTTAGAAGATAAAGTGGTGGCTTTTAAACAATCTGGTAAGCTTTTCAACCCCTGGTTACTATGCACTATGATTTATGAGGGTATGTTCATGTATGGGTGGGTAGAGGTGAGAAATATTGGTTAAAATATAGAGTTTCATATCAATTGCTATTTTCCTTCTAGTCCCTTGAAAATATATCAGATTCTTGAATTGTCAAGGGAGAGGTGAAGACCATTAATGTGTTCCTTTGAAGTGACTATGGATTGATTATCCAATTAGGAATCACTTTATACACTTGAGAGAGAACCATATAGAATGCCATGGAATAATCAAGACAATTCACTGAATCCATGGTAATAACTGAACTTTCAAATATCAGAGCAGCTGAAAAGAGAGGTTTACTAAATTTAAAGAAAAACCAATTAAAGAAGTTCACAATTAAAACAATTTCTTATTTGAAGTTATGTGAGGACCATAGTTTCTCATAAGCTTCCTTATAAGCCAATGTAGAAAGGAAAGAAAATAGACTCAAAATTAGTGGGTGCTCATGGGCACTGTATTTCTCACCTTCACATGACTCTAATTCTTAACTCCAAAGTGAGACATATTATTTTTCTCATTTTTTTACCAAATAAAACTGAAATTCAGAGAACTTAACTAACAAGCCTGTAAATTCTACAGTGCTCGAAACTGTGGAATCTAAGATTATAATCTTCCATTTTATTTTAAATCTGGATCTACAGTCCATCATTCAGGGCATAAGCTCTTTACACCAGGACACTGTGAACTGGAGTTTTAACAATTACAAAATGCATAGTTTAAAGAAAGAAAATGTTCTCCTCAGGGGGCCAAAAGTTTTAGGAAACACAAGTAGGTCAAAGAGAAGAGAAACTGCAACAATTAAAATTGAGTAGCATTTCAGATGTATGGCACTATTATTGATGCATATGTCATATAGAAGGTAGCATAATTGGAAATGCACTCATACACATACACACACACACACACACACACACACACACACACACAGACTTTCAAGCTACAGATATCCAGGATAATTTATTATCTTCACCATTTACTGGCTGTAGGACATTGGGTATGATATTTAACCTCTCAGGGTCCAGATGCATAACCTAACAAAATAGGGATATACATTTTGAGAATTTAATAACTTAAATTCGTAACTGACATCACATAGAAGACCCACAACAAATACTATTTTATATCCTTGTACACTATTTTATGGAAGCAAGAGATCAGTTGAAATAAGTTATTTTCTAATCTAAAGTCTAAATACATAGAGCTATTCAACCATTATCACAGCCCATGTTTAGAACATCTCCGTCATTCCCAGAAGATCCCTTGTGTCCATTTGCAAACAGTCTGTACTCCCACACCAGCTCCGGGCAACCACGATCTGGAGAGAATTGCTACCTTAACAATATTCAATATTCAAATCCGTAAACATAGCGTATCTCTTTACCTATTTAGATCTTTAATTTTTTTCAGCAATGTTTTATAAATTTCAGCATGTCTTGTATTTTTGTCATTTTTATTGTAAAGTATTTCGTTCTTTTTGGTGCAATTGTGAATGCTATAATTTTTCTTAATTTAATTTTTGGTATGTTTGTGGTTATATAGAAACATATTGATATTTTATCCGATGACCTTGCTGAACTACTTTATTAGAGCTAGGTGTATGCATGAGTGTGTGTATGCACGTTTATGTGTGTATTCCTTTGTATTCCCTAGGATTTTCTACATAAAGAACCATGCTTTCAAAGATTAAAGACAATTTTGCTTCTTCCTTCCCAATATGGATGAGTTTTTTCTTTCCCTCTTTGCATTGTCAAAACAGTATTGAATAGTAATGGCAAAGAGCAAACCTCTCTGCTTTGTCCTGATTTTAGAGGAGAGTCACTCAGCCTTTTACTATATGTTTACCATTTTGCTATTTATTTTCTGTCTCATGATTCTTTGTTTCTCTTTTCCTCTTTTCTTTTTTGTTTATGTTTGTTAAATAGATAATTTTCCATGTACTCTTCAGGTGTATTTTTCATTTATTTTTGTGATTGTTCTCAAGATTAAAATATGCCTCTTATTATGCTACAAGCCATCAGGAGATGTGGGAGATCATGGGGACACATAGTGAGTATTAACTGTGTTAATGTCACAAAAATATGTTCATTCATTCATCAAGCTGCTGCCATTAAATCTCACCCATTCATCTCATTTTGATAAGTGGAATAAACTAGTTTTCCTATGAGGGCACCTCTGTAGGGGCATGAAATTAAAATAAAAAGATGAGCAATTTTATGGTAGCTTAGTGTTTGATGTAAATACGCTCTTGTCCTCTCCCTTGTTCTCACTAGAAAACTATCCATCCCTCCCAAAAATATATTAGCAAAAGGAGAAATTGACTTCAAATATATCCAGAGCTTGGCATGCCCCCAGAGCTGAAGCAGATCCCTTGAGAAGTCTGAAGACCCTGAGTCCACCTTGGCACTGGCATCAGCTAACCTTCTGTTGCCTCATGAAGAATAAATGGCATAAATATATTTTAAGATCTTTCTAAATACCAGGCACTGAAAGGGTATCTATAAATATGTCAGTACCCCTTTGAGGTCGATAAAATTGTTGTTATTCTACTATTGATATAAATTAACAACCCCCCATAGAGTATTTACCATAATTCCAGCACAGAACTAAGAACTTTGGTTACCTCATTCAAGACGCACAATTACCTTAGTTATTAACTAAGTATGGTCCCACTCTGGCCCTATTCCTACCATACCCCTCTTATGGGAAAAGGAGTCCATGGATTCAAAAAGAACATTCCTACCAAAACCCTGAAACCTTCTTTCAATCCTGCATGTTAAAAAATGAGAACACAGTCCCGAAATGGAGTCACTTATGCTAAGCCCCACGTCACTAAACAGTTTCAGATCTTCTGGAAATGGAATTTTAAACCAGTCAGTCAGGAATCACATGATCAGCACTAGTTAGGTCATCTGTCTGATAGACACCGGCCATCCCCTAAAGGAAAGTAACTTTGCAATAACCAAGCTGCTTTTTTTCCAGTGTAACTTCCTTATCCCCACTCTCTTCTACTGATAAAAGTCTCACTTTGTACAGCTCTTTGGAGCTCCTTTCTATCTGTTGGTTTGAATGCTATCCAATTCAAATTGATTTTTGTTCTAATAAACTCTTAAAATATTTAATATGCCTCCATTTATCTTTTAACATGGATAATGCTCTGGTTATCTAAGATTATGGAATTTCTTGTCCTCCTTCTAAACAAACCTTCAGAGCCTGCAAGTGCTTAGTTTGGAGGCCTATTTCCTACAGGCAGATTATAACCTTGGTGGAAGCACTCTTAGGCCATGGGGTGGTCAAGGGACAGATGTTTGGATGAGCTAAGCCTTGCACACCTGTGTGTCTGAGGTCTCTTATGGTGAGCGAGTGAGCTGTCAGTGGGAACAGAAGAAAGCATGAACTATGGGTTGGAGACTGCAGACCAGGCACCAGATTCCCATGTTCAAAACTTTGAGGAATCCAAGAATTTGAAATTTAAGATTGGACTTAACATGACAATGTCAAGGTAAGAGTAAGAAACACATATTTAACAGTATGTTCACTTGCCTTATATCTTTTAAACATTTAGACATATGGTATGATGGACTTCATATATATTCTTGATCTTGGACATGGAATTGTCTGGGATAGGATGGGATGGAATATTAATAACACCTCTGTACAAGTGAAAAAACCTGAGACTCAGAGAAGTTATATAATCTGGCTAAGATCACAGGGTCAGAAAGAGAACCTGGCTGTCTGTTTCCAAAGGCCATGTAAAAACCACTATACCATCCTTTCTCATATATTGTAACATCACACTGCTAACATTTGGAGAAACTTAAGTTCAGGTTCATTGATCTTAAAACCTGCAATCTTTTAGTGACATCATCCTACCATGGGAGCCAAAGGAATATAAAATACAAGCTTAAGGTAAGCAAAAACACTATCTTTCTGTTTATTCTGTTTTCTTAACACCTACCGGTAAGTACCTACAGGCGTATAGTAGGCACTCAATAAACATTATTTGAGAAATGAATAAATTGAATAACATTGGCATTTACAGCCACACTGGCATGACCTCACATATAATGTATGACTGTAATCCACCACCGATCTAATGTCTTGAGAATAGAGGAGAAATACAATGATGGGAAAAATCTCTAATGAACCATCCAGTCTAGGTGTGAGCAAAGGACTTGCCTCTCCACAGTCATTATTCCGCTGCTTTCCACAAGGTGATTTATTTTTAAAAGAAAAAGAAAAAAAAAAGAAGAAAAAAGGAAGAAAGAAATGTAAAATAATGTGGCCTGTTTCAATATAGGCTTTCATCTGGGAAAGGAGAAGGATTGTATTTTTCTCAGATCTGTAAAAGTAACCTCTAAAAACAAAACTAAAAACAAAATCTATCTATCAACAGATCACCCTTCAATTCAATAGCACCTTCTTATGACAGACATCCCCAGGTGATTCAGCAAAAGGCAAAATTAGCAACTCAATTGATTATGAATTATTCAGGTAAACGGGTCGTAAACTGAAATTTAAGAGTTGAAAAGGAGCCAGTGCTACACATCGCCAAAGGGATGTGACCTGCTGTGGGAGGTGCTTTGCAGAGCAGGCTCTCACTCTGGAAGACAAGCACCTGCAGACCAGAGCCATGAACCATGTCAGGAAAATAAATTTGAATCCTGGAAAAGATCAGCATGTCTACAGATAAAAACCTCTGTGCACACAGGGGACAAGGCTTTGGAAGGGTCAGACTGAGGGCTGGCTCTATGGTTGGTGCACCCAAAATGGCTATTGATAAATGACACCCAAGCTTGGCTCCTTCCAGTACTGGTGGGGCTGATTGAATACAGAGAGTTACATTGGTTGTGAAATGAGACTTCACCAGCAGCACAGGATTAATAATCCTTTGTTTTGTTGCAGAAGGATTGTATTATCTTTAGTATAGGCTTAAAAATCTCTTCTAGGATTTCTGTTGCTTAAGTGTCTCTGGCTAACAGGAACTTGGTTAAATTGTTTATAAGAACAGAGGAGAGAGGTTGTAAATTGCAGACTTCCCAATTCCCAGAGCTACTCAAGAATCTTGTACAGTTGAGGGACATTAGTATGTCATACAACCCTACTGCAGTCTTGAAAAATAATAATAATAAAAGAAACCCTTTCTTCCTCTCCACCACATTTTCTGCTCTATTCTTTCACCTCAAAAATATTTTCACCCGTAGTTTCTTTATGACCTTGGTGGCTTTACCTCTCTAGGCAGGATAATCTTTTATCACTCTCAGCTTTGGTTCTAACCTTTGATGACTTCTGGGCTTTTCTGGGACAGTAAATACTTCTGAATGACTGAGGAGTGTTCATATTCCTGCTTCTCTTCTGATAAACAGTCTTAGCTCTCTTGACAGGCACCTAAGTATGCTAATGGGACAATGGAGAAAACAGGTAAACCGGTGACAAGCAGTCCCTGACTGTTCACTTGGTTTTGAAGAGTGTTATTGAAAGTCTAAAGAAAGGCCAATGTCTGGGGGAGCATGAAATTGCAAAGCAGCAGGAGGCATTCTGAAGATTAAATCTTCCCTGCCATTGCCAGGCATTGGACGTCTAGACTAAACAATTACACAGGACTTGAACATGGGACTTAAACTTCAGAGAACCAGATGCTCCACACTGATGGTATTTACCAAAGTAACTGCTCGCTTCTAAATATCTTAGGGGAGCCAACAGTTAATTAAAATACACAAGCTGCCCAGTGACTGTGTCAAGAAATACAGAATATTGAATAACCCAGGAAAAGGACATCTGAAGGTCATCAGCAGACTATTCACCAGTTTCGAACATCCTCTCCAGGCTTTTCGTGTTGACATAATCTCTTACTCAGTCAACATTCATTCAACAAATATTTATTAAATGCCAGCTGCATGCCAGCTAGGCACCTTGGAATGGGAGAAGACAGAATCCAGTCCCTGACATCAGACACCTAACAGTCTAAAGGGGAAAAGAAATAGTTCAGCAGAGAACACTGAGACAATATGTCCGGAGCTGAAAAGAGGTGAGAGAAGACAAATGGGTAAGCCCCAAAGAAAGAAGTTTATGCCTTTGCCCAGAATACCTAGTTGTGTTAGAGCTAAATCTTGAGTGATGAATAGGACAGAAGAGACAAGGTCATTTTAGGCAGAAAGAATAACTTGTGCAAAGGCAGAGGGTAGTATATTTGGAAAAGAGTTTTATGGATTACAGAATTCAAAGCAGGAAACAACAGACTAGAAAAGTAAACTGGGGCCATATTTTTAAAGGCACTTACATTTCAAAACAGGAAATTTAATTCTTATCCTACTGATAAAGGGGAACCATCAATATTATAAAACTAGGAGCAAATTTCTATTGTAGAAAATACATTCAGCAGGATAGAATTGGCTCTGCTGCCTCTGTGCTTTGCCCATGATAGCTTTGCTGTCAGGACCATGAAGTTTCCAAGATCACCAAGAAGAAGAGAAGGCAGTAGGATAAGGTAGAGTGTGTTTTAAAGACAGCCTAATTCACTTCTGGTCACGTTCCACTGACCAGACTGATTGTTTTGGCCCCAGTCTACCTACCTCTGTGCTGAGAAAGAATAGTGGGAGGACACATAGCATTGTCGCTGCCACAAGATGTGAAGGATGGGCTAGGGGTGAGTAAAATGAGAAGAAAAATTGCTTAAGAGCATTGCAGTAATCCTTCCAAGATATATTAAACACCCACTATAAGGCAGTAGAAAAGGAGAGATGGATGGATTTGAGTGATATTTAAGAAAGAAAACTGATAACAATTAGTAATGAATTAGAAGCCAGTGGTAAAGAGTAAGGAAATATTCAGGATAACTCCAAGATTCTAGCTTTGGAAAAGCAGGTGGAGGGTGTTAACATTAACCAAGATGAAGACTAGGAAAGAGCAGTTTGAACAGTTTTTATGGAGACACCCAGGAAATATGAATTGAATACAAGACATGCTCAGTTGAATGTGCTTAGCACAAATCTATAGCAATATATTCACTTGAGAGGTGAAAAACCAGGCTAATAACTAAAGAGAAATGTCAAGATCATTTAATTTAATAATAATAGTAATATCATAATTCTCAGAAATTACCTGTTACAATTTTTTTTAATAAATGCAAAAACTGAGGCTCAAGACCTAAGAAAACCAATAGTAGCAAAGCCGGGTATAATCTTATTTCTAATAATCTTCTCACACAATATCCTTTCTACTACCTGAGTGCAATTAGTTATTTAACATCAGTAACTAGTTATTAATCAAAAGACATTATTATTAGATACAAAGCCAATGAATGTCACAGAGTAAATATTTTGTGGTTAGGTAATTTAATCTGACAATCTTTTTTGTTATTACTGTTAAAACAGCCAATGAATATAAAATACAAGCTTAAGAACCAAATTCTAAATGACTTTAAAATATGGAAGATTTCAAGCTACACTCTCATTAGCTGATGTTTAAACTAGAATTGTAGTAGAATATTATATAAAGTTGTTAAATATTTGAGTCTACCTGAAGTCAGGTAAGCCTAGAAAATATAGGAGACTTTATATACCTATATTTCACCAGATTTATTGATACTGTGAGTCATATAAGTTTTGATTGGAATTTTAATGCAAAAATTTTGAGATTAAGAAACACAGACACCATTGATGAGCTACAGATATTAGCTGTAGGCTATGCCAATTCCATTCAATGAGTTCACCTCTAATTTTAATTATCTTTTGATATCCAAACTCAATTTAATAACCAAGGGATTTTAATTATACATATTTAGTGAGATACAATAACAGTGTGCATTTGTTGATGACTCATATTTATCAGGTTGCCACCTGTTTCAGAGGAAATAAGGAACAGATCTCATAAATAAAACTGTACAATGTTAATTCCAGAGATAAAAGTATAACTTGTACTTTAGGATAAGTGCACAGGAAGAGAGCAGTATAATTGCTTGGAGAACTTTATTAATAACTCAATACTCAAATCATCAGAGCAAATTTGTTATTGCAATGTTCTATGCCAAAATGCATCTGCTCATATATTTGCCAATTTCATTTTGCCCAGCAGTTCACTGGGTTCGATCTCTGACTTGTTTCATTTTATCGGAATCTTTGGGACATTGCCAACATCACAAAAATAACTAATTAAAGAAGTCAAGCTGGATATTAACCCCTTATAGGACTTAGGGTTTGCAAACATTTCTCCCATTCCATAGGTTGTCTTTTCATTTTGCTGGTTATTTCTTTACGCTGCAGAAATTCTTAGATTGATTGTAGTCCCACTGATTTATTTTGGCTTTTGTTGCTTGTGCTTTGTTGTCAAATCCAAAATACAAGCAAAAAATATCATTGCAAAGACTAATGGCAAACAGATTTTCCCCTTTGTTTCTTTTAGGAGTTGTACAGCTTCAGGTTATATGTTTAATCCATTTCAAATTGTTTTTTGTGTATGGTGTAAGATAAAGGCCACTTTTATTCTTTTGCATGTGGATATCCAGTTTTACCAGCACCACTTATTGAAAAAACGATTCTATCCTCATTGTGTGTTCTTGGCACCTTCACTGAAGATGAATTGACCACATATGCTTGTGTTTAATTCTGGACTCTTTATTCTGTTCCACGGGATTTGTATCTGTTTTTATGCCAGTGCCATACTGTTTTGATTACTATAGCTTTCTAAGAAACTCATGTAACTCAATAGCAACAAATGCTAATGATAATTATAACCCAATTAAAAATGGGGTAAGGTCCTGAAGAATTATTTTCCCAAAAAAGACATATAAATGTTCAACAAGTATACAAAAAGATGCACAACATCTCTAATCATCAGAGAAATGCAAATCAAAACCACGATGAGTTAACACTACATACCTGCTAGTAATAGGCAATAATCAAAAAGCCAAAAGATAGTTAAGTGTTGACAAGGATGTGGAGAAAAGATAACTCTTGTACACTAGATGGTCCAGCCATTCTACAAAATAGTATGGAAGTTCTGCAAAAAATTAAAAATAGAATTACCATATGACCCAGCATTCTCACTTCTAGGTATATAATCAAGGGGAAAAAATCACTATCATAAGGACTCCCTCTTGCGAGAGCACTGGAATCACAACTAACTGCTGAACAATCATCAGCAGACAGACACTGGAACTCACCAAAAAAGATACTCCACATCTAAAGACAAAGGAGAGGCTGCAAAGAGATGGTAGGAGTGGCGCAATCATGATAAAATCAAATCCTATAACTGCTGAGTGGGTGACTCACAAACTGGAGAACAATTATACCACAGAAGTCCACCCACTGGAGTGAAGCTTCTGAGACCCATGTCAGGCTTCCCAACATGGGGGTCTGGCAACGGGAGGAGGAATTCCCAGAGAATCAGACTCTGAAGGCTAGCGGGATTTGATTGCAGGACTTCAACAGGACTGGGGAAAACAGAGACTCCACTCTTGGAGGGCACACACAAAGTAGTGTGTGCATCAGGACACAGGGGATGGAGCAGTGACCCCATAGGAAATTGAACCAGACTTACCTGTTAGTGTTGGAGGGTCTCCTGCAGAGGTGGGGGGTGGCTGTGGCTCACTGTGAGGACAAGGACACTGACAGCAGAAGTTCTGGGAAGTATTACTTGGCGTGAGCCCTCGACTCCACCATTAGCCCCACCAAAGAGGCTGTAGCCTCCAGGGCTGGCTCACCTCAGACCAAACAACCAACAGGGAGGGAACTCAGCCCCATCCACCGGCAGACAAGCAGATTAAAGTTTTACTGAGCTCTGCTCACCAGAGCAACACCCACCTCTACCCAGCATCAGTCCCTCTCATCAGGAAGCCTGCACAAGCCTCTTAGATAGACTCATCCACCAGAGGGCAGACAGCAGAAGCAAGAAGAACTACAATCCTGAAGACTGTGAAACAAAAACCCATTCACAGAAAGATAGAGAAAATGAAAAGGCAGAGAGCCTATGTACCAGATGAAGGAACAAC
Source organism: Delphinus delphis (assembly GCF_949987515.2). NCBI lineage: Eukaryota > Metazoa > Chordata > Mammalia > Artiodactyla > Delphinidae > Delphinus > Delphinus delphis. The sequence goes on from NC_082690.1 coordinate 91,225,418, forward strand.
ATGAAACCACAGAAAAACAACTAAATGAAGTGAGATAGGCAACTTTCCAGAAAAACAGTTCAGAATAATGATAGTGAAGATGATGTCGGAAAAAGAATGGAGGCAAAGATCGAGAGGATGAAAGAAATATTTAACTAAGACCTAGAAGAATTAAAGAAAAAACACCTAGAAGAATTAAAGAACGAAGAAACAGAGATGAACAATACAATAACTGAAATGAAAAATACACTAGAAGGAATCAATAGCAGAATAACTGAGGCAGAAGAAAAGATAAGAGACCTGGAAGACAGAATGGTAGAATTCACTGCAGTGGAGCAGAAAAAAGAATGAAAAGAAATGAAGTCAGCCTAAGAAACCTCTGGAACAACATTAAACTCAGCAACATTTGCATTACAGGGGTCCCAGAAGGAGAAGAGAGAGAGAAAGTAACCATGAAAATATTTGAAGAGATTATAGTTGAAAACTTCCTTAACATGGGAAAGGAAATAGCCACCCAAGTCCAGGAAGTGCAGAGAGTCCCAGGCAGGATAAACCCAAGGAGAAATATGCTGAGACACACAGTAATCAAATTGACAAAAATTAAAGACAAAGAAAAATTATTAAAAGCAACAAGGGAAAAATGACAAATAATATACAAGGGAACTCCCATAAGGTTAACAGCTGATTTCTCAGCAGAAACTCTACAGGCCAGCAGGGAGTGGCATGATATACTTAAAGTGATGAAATGGAAGAACGTACAACCAAGATGACTCTACCCAGCAAGGATCTCATTCAGATTTGATGGACAAATGAAAAGATTCACAGACAAGCAAAAGCTAAGAGAATTCAGCACCACCAAACCAGCTCTACAACAAATGCTAAAGGAACTTCTCTAAGTGGGAAACACAAGAGAATAAAGGACCTACAAAAACAAACCCAAACCTATTGCGAAAATGATAATAGGAACATACATGTCAAAATTACCTCAAATGTGAATGGATTAACTGCTCCAAACAAAAGACACAGACTCCATAAATGGATCAAAAACAAGATCCATATACATGCTGTCAAAAAGAAACCCATTCCAGACCTAGGGACACATACAGACTGAAAGTGAGGGGATGGAAAAAGATATTCCATGCAAATGGCAATAAAAGAAAGCTGGAGTAGCAATACCCATATCAGAACAAAAAGACTTTAAAGTAAAGACTATTACAAGACACAAAGAAGGGCACTAAATAATGATCAAGGGATCAATCCAAGAAGAAGATATAACAATTGTAAATATTTATGCACCAAACGTGGGAGCATCTCAATACATAAGGCATATGCTAACAGCCATAAAAGGGGAAATCAGCATGAACACAATAATAGTTGGAGACTTTAACACCCCACTTTCACAAATGGACAAACCATTCTAAATGAAAATAAATAAGGAAACACAAGCTTTAAATGATATATTAAACAAGATGGACTTACTTAGTATTTATAGGACGTCCCATCCAAAAACAAACATCAGAATACACTTTCTTCTCAAGTGTTCATGGAACATTCTCCAGGTTAGATCATATGTTGGGTCACAAATCAAGCCTTGGTAAATTTTTAAAAATTGAAATCGTATCAGTATCTCTTCCAACCACAATGCTATAAGATTAGATATCAATTACAGTAAAAAAAAAAAATCTGTAAAAAATACAAACATATGGAGGCTAAACAATACACTACTAAATAACCAAGAGATTACTGAAGAAATCAAAGAGGAAATCAAAAAATACATAGAAACAAATGACAATGAAAATATGATGACCCAAAACCTATGGGATGCAGCAAAAGCAGTTCTAAGAAGGACGTTTACAGCAATACAATCCTACCTCAAAAACAAGAAACATCTCAAATAAACAATCTAACATTACACCTAAAGCAATTAGAGAAAGAAGGACAAAAAAATCCCCAAAGTTAGCAGAAGGAAAGAAATTATGAAGATCAGATGAGAAATAAATGAAAAAGAAATGAAGGAAACTATAGCAAAGATCAATAAAACTAAACCTGGTTCTTTGAGAAAATAAACGAAATTGATAAACCATTAATCAGACACATCAAGAATAAGAGGGAGAAGACTCAAATCAACAGAAATAGAAATGAAAAAGGAGAAGTAACAACTGACACTGCAGAAATACAAAAGATCATGAGAGATTACTACCAGCAACTATATGCCAACAAAATGGACAACCTGGAGGAAATAGACAAATTCTTAGAAAAACACAACCTTCCGAGACTGAACCAGGAAGAAATAGAAAATATATACAACCAGTCACAAGCACAGAAATTGAAACTGTGATTAAAAATCTTCCAACAAACAAAACCCCAGGACCAGATGTCTTCATAGGTGAATTCCATCAAATATTTAGAGAAGAGCTAAAACCTATACTTCTCAAACTCTTCCAAATTCAGCAGAGGGAGGAACACTCTCAAACTCATTCTATGAGGACACTATCACCCTGATATGAGAACCAGACAAGTAGGTCAAAAGAAAGAAAACTACAGCCAATATCACTGATGAAACACATGCAATAATACTCAACAAAAAACTAGCAAACAGAATCCAACAGCACATTAAAAGGATCATACACCATGATCAAGTGGGGTTTATCCCAGGAATGGAAGGATTCTTCAATATACGCAAATCAATCAATGTAGTAAACTGAAGGAGAAAAAGCATATGATCATCTAAATAGATGCAGAAAAGCTTTCAACAAAATTCAACACCCATTTATGATTAAAAAAACCCTCAAGGAAGTAGGCATAGAGGGCTTCCCTGGTGGCACAGTAGTTGAGAGTCTGCCTGCTGATGCAGGGGACACGGGTTCATGCTCCGGTCCGGGAAGATCCCACATGCTGCGGAGCAGCTGGGCCCGTGAGCCATGGCCACTGAGCCTGCGCATCCAGAGCCTGTGCTCTGCAACAGGAGAGGCCACAACAGTGAGAGCCCCGCGTACCGGAAAAGAAAAAAAAAAAAGAAAGTAGGCATACAGGGAAGTTACCTCAACATAATAAAGGCCATATATGGCAAACCCACAGACAACATCATTCTCAATGGTGAAAAACTGAAACCATTTCCACTAAGATCAGGAACAAGACAAGGTTGCCCACTCTCAACAATATTATTCAACATAGTTTTGGAAGTTTTAGCCACAGCAATCTGAGAAGAAAAAGAAATAAAAGGAATCCAAATTGGAAGAGAAGAAGTAAAGCTGTCACTGTTTGCAGATGACATGATACTATACATAGAGAATCCTACAGATGCTACCAGAAAACTACTAAAGCTAATCAACGAATTTGGTAAAGTAGCAGGATACAAAATTAATGCACAAAAATCTCTTGCATTCCTGTACATTAATGATGAAAAATCTGAAAGAGAAATTGAGGAAACACTCCCATTTACCATTTCAACAAGAAGAATAAAATACCTAGGAATAAACCTACCTAAGGAGACAAAAGACACCTGTATGTAGAAAACTATAAGAAACTGATGAAAGAAATAAATATGATAGAAACAGATGGAGAGTTATACCATGTTCTTGGATTGGAAGAATCAACATTGTGAAAATGACTGTACTACTCCAAGCAAATCTACATATTCAATGCAATCCCTATCAAACTACCAATGGCATTTTTCACGAAACTAGAACAAAATTTTCACAATTTGCATGGAAACACAAAAGACCCCGAATAGCCAAAGCAATCTTGAGAAAGAAAAATGGAGCTGGAGGAATCAGACTCCTAGACTTCAGACTAAAGTACAGAGCTACAGTAATCAAGACAGTATGGTACTGGCACAAAAACAGAACTATAGATCAATGGAACAGCATAGAAAGCTCAGAGATAAACCCATCCACATATGGTCATCTTATCTTTGATAAAGGAGGCAAGAATATACAGTAGAGAAAAGCCAGCCTCTTCAATAAGTGGTACTGGGAAAACTGGACAACTACATGTAAAAGAATGGAACTAGAATACTCCCTAACACCATACACAAAAATAAACTCAAAATTGATTAAAGATCTAAATGTAAGGCCAGACACTATAAAACTCTCAGAGGAAAACACAGGCAGAACACTCTAGGACATAAATCACAGAAAGATCCTTTTTGACCCACCTCCTAGAAAAATGGAAATAAAAACAAAAATAAACAAATGGGACATAATGAAACAAAAGCTTTTGCACAGCAAAGGAAACCATAAAGAAGGTGAAAAGACAACTCTCAGAATGGGAGAAAATATTTGCAAAGGAAACAACTGATCAAGGATTAATCTCCAAAATTTACAAGCAGCTCATGCAGCTCAATATCAAAAAAACAAACAACCCAATCCAAAAATGGGCAGAAGACCTAAATAGACAATTCTCCAAAGAAGATATACAGATGGCCAACAAACACATGAAAGGATGCTCAACATCACTAAACATTAGAGAAATGCCAATCAAAATTACAATGAGGTATCACCTCACACCAGTCAGAATGGCCATCATCAAAAAGTCTACAAACCGGGCTTCCCTAGTGGCACAGTGGTTGAGAGTCCGCCTGCCAATGCAGGGGACATGGGTTCGTGCCCTGGTCCAGGAAGATCCCACATGCTGTGGAGTGGCTGGGCCCGTGAGTCATGGCCGCTGAGCCTGCACGTCCGGAGCCTGTGCTCCGCAACGGGAGAGGCCACAACAGTGAGAGGCGAGTGTACCGCAGGAAAAAAAAAAAAGTCTACAAACCATTAATGCTGGAGAGGTTGTTGAGAAAAGGGAACCCTCTTGAACTGTTGGTGGGAATGTAAAGTGATACAGCCACTATGGAGAACAGGATGGAGGTTCCTTAAAAACTAAAAATAGAACTACCATATGACCCAGCAGTCCCACTATGGGGCATATACCCTCAGAAAACCTAATTCAAAAAGAGTCATGTACCACAATGTTCATTGCAGCTCTATTTACAGTAGCCAAGACATGGAAGCAACCGACGTGTCCATCCACAGATGAATGGATAAAAACGTTGTGGCACACATATACAATGGACTATTACTCAGCCATAAAAAGAAACAAAATTGAGTTATTTGTAGTGAGATGGATGGACCTAGATTCTGTCATGCAGAGTGAAGTAAGTCAGAAAGAGAAAAACAAATACTGTATGCTAACACCTATATATGAAATCTAAAAAAAGAAACAAATGGTTCTGCAGAACCTAGGGGCAGGACAGGAATAAAGACATAGACATAGAGAATGGACTTGAGCACATGGGGAGGGAAAGGGTAAGCTGGGACAAAATGAGAGAATGGCATGGACATATATATACACTACCAAATGTAAAATAGATAGCTAATGGGAAGCAGCTGCAGAGCACAGGGAGATCAGCTTGGTGCCTTGTGACCATCTAGAGGGGCAGAGTGGGAGGGTGGGAGGGAGATGTAAGAGGGAGGGGATATGGGGATATATGTATATGTATAGCTGATTCACTTTGTGATACAGCAGAAACTAACACACCATTGTAGAGCAATTATACTCCAATAAAGATGTTAAAAAAAACACACACACACACAAACATGTGGAGGCTAAACAACACATTACTAAATGGCCAAGAAATCACTGAAGAAGTGAAAGAGGAAATGAAAAAATACCTAGAGACAAATGACAATGAAAACATGATGATGAAAAAACTATGGGATGCAACAAAAGCAGTTCTAAGAGGCAAGTTTACAGCAATACAATCCTACCTCAAGAAACAAGAAAAATCTCAAAAGAAACAATTTAATCTTACACCTAAAAGTAGATAAAGAAGAACAAACAAAACCCAAAGTTAGTAGAAGGAAAGAAATCAAAGATCAGAGCAGAAATAAATGATATAGAATTAAAGAACGCAATAGCAAAGATCTATGAAACTAAAAGCTGAGAAGATAAACAAAATTGTTAAATCTTTAGCCACACCCATCAAGAAAAAGAGGGAGAGGACTCCAATCAATAAAATTAGAAATGAAAGAGTAGAAGTTACAAATGACACGGCAGAAATACAAAGCATCCTAAGAGACTACTACTAGCAACTCTATGCCAATAAAATGGACAACCTGGAAGAAATGGACAAATTCTTAACAAGGTATAACCTTCCAAGACTAAACAAGGAAGAAACTGAAAATATAAACCGACCAATCATAAGCACTAAAATTGAAACTGTGATTAAAAATCTTCCAACAAACAAAAGTCCAGGACCAGATGGCTTCACAGATGAAGTCTATCAAATATTTAGAGAAGACCTGACACACATCCATCTCTAACTCTACCAAAAAACTGCAGAGGAAGGAACACTCCCAAACTCATTCTATGAGGCCACCATCACCCTAATACCAAAGCCAGACAAAGATACTACAAAAAAAGAAAATTACAGACCGATATCACTGATGAATATAGATGCAAAAAATCTCAACAAAATACTAGCAAACAGAATCCAACAACACATTAAAAGGATTATACACCATAATCAAGTGGGATTTATCCCAGGGATGCAAGCATTCTTCAATATATGCAAATTGATCAATGTGATACACCATATTAACAAACTGAAGAATAAAAACTATGATCATCTCAATAGATGCAGAAAAAGCTTTTGACAAAATTCAACATCGATTTATGATAAAAACTCTCCAGAAAGTGGGCATAGATGGAACCTACCTCAACATAATAAAGGTCATGTATGAAAAACCCACAGCAAACATCATTCTCAATGGTGAAAAACTGAAAGCATTTCCTCTAAGATCAGGAACTAGACAAGGATGTCCACTCTCACCATTATTATTCAACACAGCTTTGGAAGTCCTTGCCATGGCAATCAGAGAAGAAAAAGTAATAAAAGGAATACAAATTGGAAAAGAGGAAGTAAAACTGTCACTGTTTGCAGATGACATGATACTATTCATAGAAAATCCTAAAGATGCCACCAGAAAACCACTAGAGCTAATCAATGAATTTGGTCAAGTTGCAGGATACAAAATTAATGAACAGAAATCTCTTGCATTTCTATAAACTAACAATGAAAGATCAGAAAGAGAAATTAAAGAAACAATCCCATTCACCACTGCAACAAAAAGAATAAAATACCTAGGAATCAACCTGCCTAGGGAGGTGAAAGACCTGTACTCAGAAAACTATAAGACACTGATGAAAGAAATCAAAGATGACACAAACCAATGAAGAGATATACCATGTTCTTGGAATGGAGGAATTAACATTGTGAAAATGACTATACTACTCAAAGCAATCTACAGATACAATGCAATCCCTATCCAATTACCAATGGCATTTTTTACAGAAGTAGAACAAAGAAATCTTAAAATTTGTATGGCGACACAGAAGACCCCGAATAGCCAAAGCAATCTTGAAAGAAAATAACTGATCTGGAGGAATCAGACTCTCTGACTTCAGACTATACTACAAATCTACAGTAATCAAGACAATATGGTCTGGCACAAAAACAGAAATATAGATCAATGAAACAGGATAGAAAGCCCAGAGATAAACCCACGCACCTATGATCAGCTAATCTATGACAAAGCAGGCAAGGATATACAATGGAAAAAGACAGTCTCTTCAATAAGTGGTGCTGGGAAAACTGGACAGCTACATGTGAAAGAATGAAATTAGAACACTCCCTAACCCCATACACAAAAGTAAACTCAAAATGGATTTGACACCTAAATATAAGACTGGACACTATAAAACTCTTAGCGGAAAACATAGGGGGAACACTCTATGACATAAATCACAGCAAGATCCTTTTTAACACACCTTCTAGAGTAATGGAAATAAAAACCAAAATAAACAAATGGGACCTAATGAAATTTAAAAGCTTTTGCACAGCAAAGGAAACAATAAACAAGATGAATAGACAACCCTCAGAATGGGAGAAAATATTTGCAAACGAAGCAACTGACAAGGGATTAATCTCCAAAATATACAAGCAGCTCATGCAGCTCAATATTTAAAAAACAAACAACCCAATCAAAAAAATGAGCAGAAGACCTAAATAGACATTTCCTCAAAGAAGATATACAGATGGCCAACAAACACATGAAAAGATTCTCAACATCACTAATCATTAGAGCAAATCAAAGCCACAATGAGGTATCACCTCACACCCATCAGAATGGCCATCATCAGAAAATCTCAAAACAGTAAATGCTGGAGAGGGTGTGGAGAAAAGGGAACCCTCCTGTGCTGTTTGTAGGAATGTAAATTGATACAGCCACTATGGTGAACTGTATGAAGGTTTCTTAAAAAACTGAAAATAGAACTACCATATGACCCAGCAATCCCACTACTGGGTATATACCCTGAGAAAACCATAATTCAAAAAGATACATGAACCCCAACGTTCACTGCAGTGTTAGGTACAATAGCCAAGTCATGGAAGCAACCTAAATGCCCACCGACAGACAGATGGATACAGAAGATGTGGTACATATATACCATGGAATATTACTCAGCCATAAAAAGGAACGAAATTGGTTCATTTGTAGAGACGTGGGTGGACCTAGAGACTGTCATAGAGGGAAGTAAGTCAGAAAGAGAAAAACAAATATCGTATATTAACGCATATATGTGGAATCTAGAAAAATGGTACAGATGAACCAGTTTGCAAGGTAGAAATAGAAACACAGATGTAGAGAACAAACCCATGGACACTGAGGGAGGAAAGTGGGGGGTGGAGGGTTGGTGGTGGTGGGCTGAATTGGGAGATTGGGATTGACATATACACTAATATGTATAAAATAGGTAACTAATAAGAATCTGCTGTATTAAAAACATAAAATTCAAAAATAAATCATTATCTTAAAGAGATATCTACACCTACATGTTTACCGCAGCATTATGCACAGCAGCCAAGATATGGAAACAACCTAAGTGTCCACTGACAAATGAAATTTTATATATATGTATATATTTATATATAATGGAATATTTTTCAGCCTTAACAAAGAAAGAAATCCTGCCTCTTGCTACAAAGCAGATGAACCTAGAGGATATTAAACTAAGTAAAATAAGCCAGACACAGAAAGAAAAATACTGCATGATCTCACTTTATGTGGAAGCTATAAAAACCTGAACTCATACCGCAAAAAAACAAAAACAAAAAAACAAAAAAACAAACAAACAAAAAAACCCTGAACTCATAGCAACAGAGAGTAGAATGATGGTTACTGGGGATTGGGGGGTTGGAGGAAAAGGGGATATGTTGGTCAAATAGTATGAGCTTTCAAATAAGGTAAGTTCTGTAGACCTAATAAACAGTGTGTTGACTATAGTTAATTATAATGTATTATATATTTAAAATTTGCTGAGAGTAAATTTCAAGTGTTTTCACTACAAACAGAAGGGGGGTATTGTGAAGTGATGAATATTTAATTCATTTGATTGTGGTAATTATTTTACAATGTATCATATATCAAAACATATTGTACAAATTAAATATATACAATTTTTATTAATAATGCTGGGAAAAAACCTTAAACTGAAACCTTTGAGGAGCTGTCCAATTTGTTCCCTCGATTTTCTTATAATCTCTTAGAATATCTTTGTTTAATGAAATGCAGCATGTATGCTTCTCCCCTAGAGTTCATTTATTTATTCATTTGTTAAATGAATACTTATTGAACATCTACTATGTTCTTATCCTAGTGAACTGTTTTAGGATACAATTGTGAGTGAACCAGGCAAAATCCCTACCCTAGTGTAGCCTAGATTGTAAAGGACGCAGATAATTAAACATTAAAATAATGCAGCTTAATATTAAAGTGCAGCTATAAACTCATGACTGGCTTCAGAACTTCTGAGTTTGTGAGGGATTCCAGAGCCAGATATAAACTGCTTTAGATTCCTTATCATTCAATATGGTAGTAGTATAATTATGTATTGCTTGGAATAGAAATAACTATATTGCTAAATACAAAGCATTGCTATATCACTTTGTGCACCATAATTTAGAATACTAGGCATCCAAGGGGTCAGTAAACGTAAATTCAAGCCACAGATTTTTAAGTTGCATATCCTTGGGGAAAAAAATAGATCTCATCTCTCTTTATTATCTTTTAAATGGTGATTGTGCTAGCAGACTCATAAAATCATGGCATTAAAGTAATTCTTTTGTTGGTAATTAAAGAAACTCTTCCTCACCAAATAAGACATTAGAAAAACTCTCTGATATTTTGGTACATATCATAAACATGTTAACTACTGCTTATGTTAATTCTCTTACTTCCTAGAATGATTATGGTATTTCACAGTGCTAATAACTAATTCAACTCAAAAGGCTTCCTTTGCTCTCCATCTATATAGGGTAGAGAAAATAAAGAGTTGAACAAATCAAGGACAAAGGGATAGCTCTATTCTTCAACTATTCAACAACGTATTTGATTTTCCATTCTTAGTCCCCTTGGTGGTAAGTAGAGTGGCTTAAGTTTATTCAGTATTCAATCATAGTCATAAATTATACCAGAAATTTCACACAGTGCAAGTTCCTTCGCATCATTTTTTTTGGCTTTGAGGGAACATCAGACATGAGAGCTTAAGAAAGAAAATAGGATTAGATTTGTTTGTCCTCATATAGCTGGGTTTGTTTTTTTTTTTTTTTTCGAAAAATGGGGATTTGTTTAAGATGTTATTAAGGAAATTTATATCACTACAGGAAAAAGAAACCCTTAGATCATATTATATAAAACATGGTCTCTCTATGCTGTTATGTTTGCTTCTAAATCATGCTAAAAGGACTTTTGAAACAAAACTGATAACTAGTTGTTTGGTGACACATAGGCAAAAATAACAAGTATGTATTTTTTTAACAAGTATGTATTAATCGTTTGTCCTGCCATGTCTCATTCAAGGTACTGTATAAAGAGGCATTTCATGAAATTGAATGTTTTTAAAACTTAAATTACCTGAGAAATGAACTCATATCAGTTAATCTGCATATAGATAGTAATGGCCCCTAAGTATTATGGTAGTTGAATTTCAATTATGTTAAAAAAATTTTGAACTATTTTGTCATCTCAGAGAGCAATGATTTTTCTGTGTTTCTTAGAGACAAACAATCTGTGAAATATTCATCATTAATTCCAGTCATTTCTAAATATATAGTTCCCTCAATCAATTAAAATTGGTACTATAGTCTTAAATCATTTTTATTTCAAGATGAAGTAGATTTGGCTACAAATGTTACCTGATAATTTGTTATTTCCAAATAAAAATAGCTTGAACATATACTACAGGCATTTCAGCATTACTATTGAGGTGTGTGCTGAGATATTACTGCCTCTTCATAAACGTCTTTGTGCTGAAATATTATAAAACGTGTGGTTAAGCTACTGTAGGCATAAAACAAATCATTGACCATTTATTTATCCATACAGACCTCTTTTGTCAAATGAGTGATGGCTCTGCATTTGGGCATATTTTACAACTCCTTACATTAAGCTCTTCCATGAGGAGAATGCAATAAATTTGTACAAAACCCATCCAAGGTATCACTGTCTTCATAAAAACATTTCTTTATGAGTCCCAAATTATAAGTGACTTTCTCTACCTCAACTCTGAAGTGGCCTGAAGTCTCAAGTCATAAATATGTACAGAACTTCAGTGCCAAAATGAATTAATTTGCAGTAAAACTACAAGTCAGTGAGCAACATGTTAAACTTAGACAAAATTTGCTTTGCAATAAACATAGTTAGTCCCTTCCAATGCTGTATATAATACAAAGATTGAATTTATTTTATTTTCTATTGAAAATCATTTTTAATTTTTATTTTTTTATTATTTTTATTGGAGTATAGATGCTCTACAATGTTTTGTTTCTGCTGTGCAGCAAAGTGAATCAGTTATATGTATACATATATCTACTTTTTTAAGATTTCCTTCCCATTCAGATCACCAGAGAGCATTCAGTAGAGTTCCCTGTGCTATACAGTAGGTTCTCATTAGTTATCTATTTAATACATAATAGTGTATTTATGTTAATCCCAGTCTTCCAGTGCATCCCACCCTCCCCTTGGTAACCGTACATTTGTTCTCTACATCTGTGACTTTATTTCTGCTTTGCAAGTAAGTTCACCGTACCATTTTTCTAGATTCCACATATAAATGATATTATATGATATATACAAAGGAATATTACTCAGCCATAAAAAGGAATGAAATAATGCCATTTGCAGAGATGTGGATGGACCTAGAGATTGTAATACAGAGTGAAGTAAGTCAGAAAGAGAAAAGATTGAATTCAGTGTAAATTAGTTTATTCATTTATCATATGTTCTTGGGTCAAGAGACCACAGTGGTTAGACAGATAAACCCATACATAACTTTATCTTCACATACTCTCAATGTGTGTGTGTGTGTGAGTGTGTGTGTGTGTGTGTGTGTGTGTATGTGTGTGTGTGTGTGTGTAGCAGAGCTAGGCATTATTCAAATATCACATACACAAGCATTTGCAAAGTAATTACAATATTAGTTTTAATCACAGATAAATCTAATCTCAGATCCTTTCATGATGCACTTTCATTTCTGCACTCATTCCTCTAAATATGTTTAAATGTCTTCTTTTTGAAATTTACTAGTCTGGGGTAGTGTTGGTAAAAGGAAGGTAACACAAAAAATGAAACAGACAAGGTCCTTGACCTCAAGGAATGTTGTTGTAGTTGCACTTAAAAGCACTGTTGGGGGCAAATCAATAAAAGATAGAGAATAAATTGTTAGAGGAAGGCCCCAGCACCATTCGCCAGGGCAAAGAAGTGACAAGAGCAGTTCCATTCCCTAAACTTGTCACCAAGCCCTACTCCCCATCAAAGAAAGAATAGGTTTTCTTTGACTGAGATGGACCTATAATTTTAGGAAAATATAACTAGCTTGTCTTCTCCTCCTCCAGTACACCTCTCTTTAAAGGATAAGAAGTTTCAGTATGAGATCGATGTGAAGAATCAAAATACTTAGGAAAATGACTCCAGAATCAAGCTATTAAAATGGCAATCACAGAAATAATGACCTTGAATAATGCACTCAAAGTGAACTTGGAGGATAGGCTTTGATCACAGCCTAGCCTGAAGCTAAGAAGACTCAGAAGAAGCTAAGAAAAAGTTTTTCAGAGCAAGGTAATTTTGAGGTTGCTTTTTAAGATTACCAATTGACTCTGTTTAAGAGAAGAAAAACAGAATGTGAATCTGTTAAAGAAAAAAAAAGGAATGATTATACCCATTTGTATCTCGAAATGTGTTTGCTTTAAAACAGTGGTTTTTAAATTATTTTAGCAAAAAAACACTTTATTAAACAATATCCAAGTCCAATATATAGACCAACAATAGATAATAGTTCTTTGGTGGAACTTGGAACATGAAATTAAATTACTGGGCCAAATATTGAAAGATTTTACTGTAAACTCTCAAGAAAGAGAATTACGATTTTTTGGTAACCTATGTGTTCCATGTAACCTGTGGGTCTAAATTTGTATGCTCTTTCCTGCTCTAGGAATATGTCTTGGGCTTTAATCTTATTTTCCATAATTTTTCCCAATTTTTTTATTGTGGTAAAATACTCATAAAATTTACCATCCTAATCATTTCAAAGTCTACAGTTTAGTGGTATTAAGTAAATTCATAATGTTGTGCAGCTATCACCACCATCCATCTTCATAACTCCTTTCATCTTGTAAAACTAACCCTTTATACCCATTAAACAATAACTCCCCAGTCTTCCCTCCCGCAAGTCCAGCAACCATCATTCCACTTTCTGTCTCTATTATTTTAACTAAATACCTCATATAAGTGAAATTATAAAATATTTATCTTTTTATGCCTGGCTTGTTTCACTTAGCATAATGTCCTCAAGGTCCATCCACGTTGTAGCATATTGAAGAATCATTTTCCTTTCAAGGAGGAATAATATTCCATTGCATGTGTATACTATATTTTGTTTATCTATTTGTCTATCAGTGGGCACTTGGGTTCCTTCCATGTTTTAGCTATTGTAAGTAATGTTGTAAAGAACATGGGTGTATAAATATCTCTTTCAACTTTTTTTTTGATATATACTCAGCAGAATTGCTGAATCATATGGTAATTCTATTTTTAATTTGTTGAGGAATCACCATAATATTTTCCAGAGTGCCTGTACCATTTTATATCAACAACAATGCACAAGGATTCAAATTTCTACACATCCTTGCCAACACTTGTTATTTTCTGGGTTTCTTGATGCAGCCATCCTGATGGTTGTGAGGTAGTACCTCATTGTAATTTTGACTTGCATTTCTCAAAGATAAGTGATGCTGAGCATCTTTTCATGTGCCTATTGGCCATTTGTATATCATCTTTGGAGCAATATCTATATAAGTTCTCTGTGCAAGTCTTCTGTAGACAGCATATAATTGGATCATGTGTTTTTATTCATTCTTTTAATCTTTTTCTTTTGATTGGAGGGTTTAATCTATTTACACTTAACATGATTATTCATAAGGAGGGATTAAGACAAAATGAGACAGTAATGCAGGTAATGAACAAAATCCTATATACCTTACAGATTTTCTGTACCTTATTTCCTGTACTACTATCTTTTATGTTTAGTTGATTAATTGTAGGTAAATATTTAACTTTTTTTCTCATTTCACTTTGTGTATATCCTATAGCTCTTTTCTTTATGCTTACCACAAGGGTTACATTTAACACCTTAAAGTTATAACACTCAGCACTGAATTTACACCTGCTTAACTTCAATAACCTACAAAAATTCAGTTCCTTAATAGCTTCATTCCCACCCCTTTTGGTTCTTAATATAAAAAAATAATAATAACATCTTTATTCCTTTTGTACTCAAAACACATAAATTAATAATTCTCTTAAATTATGTAGAAAGCAATATGTAGAGTTACAAACCGAAGTTACAATAATACTAGGTTTTAGACTAATAAGTGTTTTTCTTTAATGTGTTAGTCTCTTAAATTGTGTAGAAAACAAAAAGTGGAGTCATAAACTGTTGTTGCAATAATATTATATTTTATAATAATCCATGTACTTACTTTATTGAGATCTTTATTTCTTCATACTGCTTCAAGTTACAGTCTGGTGTCCTTTTATTTCATCCTGTAGGACTCTCTTGAGCATTTCTTGCAGGACAGACCTAGAGGTGAAGAAATCAAACAGTTTTTGTCTATCTGAGAATGTCTTGATTTCTCCCTCATTTTTAAAGGACTATTTTGTCAGATATAAGATTCTTGGTTAACAGGACTTTTTTCTTTTAGCATTTTGAATATATTAGTCCACTGCTTTCCAACCCTCAATGTTTCTGTTAAGAAATCTACTAATAATATTGTTGAGGAGCCTTTACATTTGATGAGTCACTTCTCTATTGCTGCTTTTAAGATTCTTCTGTTTTTGGCATTCAAACATTTGATTATACTGTGTCTTAATGTGAGTCTCTTAGAGTTCATCTTACTTGGGGTTTGCTGACCTTCTTGGATATTTATATTCAACTCTTTCATCAAATTTGCAAAGTTTTCAGTCATTATTTTTATTTTTTTCAAATATTATCTTTGTCCCTCTCTTTCTATTCTCCTTCTGGGGCTCCCACAAGGTGTATATCTATTTGATGGTGTCTCATAGGTCCCTTAGACTCTGGTTACTTTTATTTAATCTTTGTTCTTTTTTCTTTCTGCTCCTCAGACTTGATAATTTCCATTGTCCTGTCTTCAAGTTTACTATTCTTTCTTCTGCCTGCCTGATCAAATCTTTTTTGAATACCTCCAGTGTATTTTTCATTTCAGTTATTGTATTTTTCAGCCCCAGAATTTCTCATTGGTTTCTTTTAAGGTTTTCTCTCTCTTAACTGGTATTTCCATTGTGTTCATACTTTTCTCCCGTTGGCTTTCTCCACATTTTCCTTTAGTTCTTTTAGCATCTTTAAGACAACTGCTTATAAATCTTTGTTTAGCAGATCTGCCATCAGGTCTTTTTTCAGAGAAAATTTCTATCAGTTTATTTTATCCCTTTGAATGGGCTATTTTTCCATTTTCTTTGTATGCCTTATAATTAGGTGTTGCTCTTGTTGTTGAAAACTGAACATTTGAATCTAACAATGCACTAACTCTGGAAATCAGATTTTTCTCCCTTCCCCAGGGTTTGCTGTTTTTGTTGTTGTTAACATAGTTTATTATTTTTCTTTTTTTGATTCTGTGACTGTCTCTGTGTCAAGGAGGTCTTTTATGAGCTTGTGCTTTAACTTGCGGATGGGCTGTCACTTTCTAATTTTCCCCATATATTCAGTTGCTTTTAAATGTCCTACTCATTAATGTCTGGCTTCCAAAAGGGGAAAAAGCAAAATGAAGAGGTGAAGGGTGCTGGCCCTTTAAATCTCCTTGTAATTCCTTCAGCCAGAGGGGAATGGGCTAATAACAAAGGAGGGGAGGTGCAACAGTAATGGCCACCTGCTTCTTTGCACCTAAGAGATCAAAAGCAGCAATCAGTAATCAGAGGACAGATCCTTGATATTTGGAGGGTCCTTTTTGCCCACCCTGCTTCCTGCAAGCTGTGTGCAGGCTGCTCCAGGAACACATGCACAACTGCCCCCAAGTGGCTGGAGTGGGAGGATGGGTGACTGCTACTGGGCTAAAAAATGTAATTGACCAAAATTAATCACAATTTACCATCTAAGTCTTCCCCTGGAAGTTGCAAGCCTTCCACAGACTGCCGAATTCCAAAATAGTTATATCAGACAGATTCTGCCAGTGCAACTGTTGTCTAGGTGGGGAGACAGATCCTTGGTGCTTCCTATCCTTCCATCTTTCCCTGTCTCTATTCTTTAGCCAAAGAATCCAATCTGTCCATTAACAACATTTTGTTTGGCCCATATGCTATTAAATAATTTTAAATTTAAATAATTCTAGAGAGGAAATTTATCCCTTCCTCATTTCTAACCTTATACATCTTTTATACTTCATCTCTCTAAAACAGCAACCAATGAAACCACTTGAATATAAGACTCTGAGAGAAAATTGACATTGGTTATTAAAACCAAACCTCTTGTTCCTGAGTGATATTGCAGACCCACTTACACATTCTTACTGCCCAGTTCTTCCTTTCCAATACTCCTTGTTAGTTATCAATAGCATCTGGAATCAAAATACTTCATGGCATACATGTTAAAAGCTGCTAGCCTGTTGAGTAGCCACAGGTGATGCTCAGCTTTGACTAAGCTTGATGTAGTATCCAAAAATCATCTGTCATGTAGTTAAAAATTACCTTTTGAGTGGGTTTTCTGAGATAATTTCTACACATTTTCAATAGCTTCCTTTTAGATTTAAGTCTTTGGTTTTGGTATTGCACTTTAAATTATGTGATGATATCCATATCCATTATTTTGTCACTAGAAATTTGATCTTGAATGAGTTACCTTATATTACTGTCCACAATATGACTGTAAAATGAATAAAACAAGTTTTATGATTACCATTTTACAGATAAGAATATTTCTTTAAACCTAAATACATTGAACAATTTTGTCATCATAGCCCCAGCTTTTTTTCTGTTTTTGAATCCTTACAGCTTTGTGACAGGCAAACAGTACGCATTTGAGAAAGATTTGTTGAATTAAATTAAATTTTGGTACAAAAAGTAATTTATCTGATAGAGTGATAGATCTTTGAATCCAACTTTATTTTTATCACTGATGAATTTTGAATTCTCTACAACAAGGAAACAGGCCAAAACAAATTTGATAAAGATTGCTGCTTGAACAATAAAAAAATGTATATTTGTTGAAACTATATATGTGACTTACAAGGTAATATAAAACTTCCTCATATATAACACAATCATTATGAGATAGGTGCTACTCCTATCCACATTGTATAGATGAGAAAATTAAAAGACTGAGAAGTTGAATAACTTGTTCCAGGTCATGCAACCTGTAGATGGCAAAGCAAGGGCTCTAATCCAGGGTAGTCAGTCTCCTTGTATTACATCTCCAATGTCCCCCAGTGCTCTTGCATTGCGTTTATCTCGATGTTGATGTGATAAGATTGTTCCTGAATGCAGTTCCAATGACTATAAAGAACTCAATAGAGGATTTTATCATCATTTTTCTATTTTCGCACTTGTGTAATTTGCAATTTTCCTAGGTAATGCTTTTCTGAAATTGAGAAGCATCCTGGCTAACTGTGGCAGTTTCTGCATTAGAGAGATAAAGGATAATTTAGATAAGTAGCTAACAATTTGTATTTATCTTAAGGAAAATTATAGCAATGATCTTAATGCAGTTTCTGTCACCTCACTGCTCAGAGATCCCTTGCTCAGATATAGTCTTTGCTGAAAAAAAAAAAAAGAAAAAAAGAAAAGAAAAGAAAATGAGTCACAGCAAAAGCAAACACAAAACCATGAAAATCTCTCCCTTTTATTGCCATTTCTTCATTCCCCATTTAAATGATTTGATCTCTTCTTGCTATAGCTGAGTGACTCACAAAAGCTGATAGGGATTTACTTGACCAACAAAAATGTTTCCAATGTTATTCACAAGTGACAAAAATGTTCTCCAAATGAAATGATCAAAGAGGGAATAATGTTTTTATGTTACCAAAGGATGAAGCTATTTTCTTCAGCTAAACTACACATTCATTTTATGTCAATTGAGAAAAAAAGAAAAATCTCCTGATCTTTACCAAATTACTCTGTAATTCGTTTTAGACATTTTTTGATTGACACAATATGAAACACGGGATAAGTTTTGAAATATAGTAAGAACTTCAGAACAGAATCTGAAGACATTTAATACTGAAGAAGAGATTGGGAAATAACAATATCAGGCAAATTGGACTCGTACAAACAGATGAGAAATTAGATTTCTCAGCCGGACAATAAAGAAAGGCACAAGGTTTTGAGATCCCATTGGCAACACCTGAAGTTTATTGACAGAGAATGTTATATAAAGACATGGTTATTCACATATCCATGAAAAAAAATAATAAGAAATGTCACCGATCTTTTCATCTTCATTTAAATACACTAAAAATGTGACAGTATATATGTATAACTGAATCACCTTTCTGTACATGTGAAACTACCACAATATTGTATAAATTAACTATATTTCAATTAAGAAAAGGTTACAGTAATAATGGAACATAAACTGTTTCAGGTGATCATCTACATTAAAAAGCTCTTATGATAGAGATAAGATAATTAGAGCTGAAGTAACTTTTCCAAAGTTATATCATGAACTGGCCTCATCATTAATGGTGATCCAATTTAACTTTTTATTTTTGTAAAAAGATAGCTTGAGAGAGGCACTCTAATGGAATAGAAACTTAAGTCTGGACCTCCAAGTGAAATCTTTCAGTCATTCTGATTGCCTGCTGTCACAAGCTGATCACCTATTGTCACAGTCTTCAACACACACTTAGAGGAGATTTGAATTCTGCAAATTACTCTTAGGGAAGAGACTGTGCTTTGGGGAAGTGTACTGGACACTGTAAAATGTGAAGCAAGCTACACTTAAATAGAATCTAGTCTGTTAAGTCTCAAAGTGTGGTCCCTGGAAAAGTAGCATCGGCATCACCTGAGAGCTAGTTAGAAATGTAGACTGTTGAGTTCTAATCTAGACCTTGTGAAAAAATAGTCCAGGGATGGGACCCTGCATGAAGTGGTGTATAAAACCCTCCAGTTGGTTCTGGCGTACAACAAGGTTTGAAAACCACTGATCAAGGGGGAAAAACCACTCTACGGAAGATAAAAGGCATGGATTGCAATCTTAATTGTACCATTCAGTAGCTGTGCTACCTTCAGTAATTTACTTAACTGTCCTAAGAGTCATTTATCTCATTTCTAAAATACATCACCTATTTTGAGGGTTCATGTGAGGTCAGAATGAAATAAAGGAGAGAGAAATACTCAGAAAAACTGTCAAGCTCTAAACCAGTGGTTCTCAGCTCTGGGTGATTTTACCCTCCAGAGAACATTTTGTAATATCTGCTTCTGTTTGTGATAGTCACAGCTGGTGGAGGAGGTTGCTACTGACCCCTGGTGGTCGACGCAGGGATGGGTAGGACGCAGGGATGCTACTAAGCACCTACAATGAACATGACAGCTCCCACAGCAAAATTCCATCGGTCCAAATGTCAATTGTCATAAGGTTCAGAAACCCTGCACTAACCCAGGTTACATATTAAAATGATACTTTTATTATTAAATTTGTCATCACTTCTGCCTCTTTCTCCTTATTTTTCTCCAATTTGTAAATAACCACACAGATACTAACCATACTAATATGTATTTCTAAAAAATATATAATGCCCATAAAAGATACAGGTAAAACGTTTTCTTCTGTTTTTAATCGTTGGAAGTGGTTGGTAGATGATTAAAAATAGTTTCTTTCATCACATGTTTAAAACATACATTTTCCTCCTGTGGAAAGGAGATTAAAGCAATATGAAGAACTTGCTTCAGTTCAGCTCACTGAGCAAAGTTGTCCCTTCACTTTGCTTATAATAAATCACTGGCCCAAGCAGGCCCAGTGAAAACTAAAATAGGAGGCAGCCTCATTGTCACTTTTTCCTATAGCTTCATATCATTAGCTGTTTTGCCACAAATTTAAGTATTATTCAATTCACTATGTATTAGAGACATACAAGGCGGATTAAAGTGGTAAAGGAGAGAAATATCTTATCAGGGTCCTTGTAGGTTAGATGAAAAGAGTAACTTATTTTTCCATCCCCATCCTTTTCAACCCACACTTGGATGACAAACCCCATATGGTGACTGCAGTAGAAATGGATCATCTAATGATATCTCACCACCATCCTGCTAACAATTCTTATTTAAGACTGAAACAGCAATAAAAGTATATTGTACATGACAAGGGAGAGTGACAAATGATTTTCAGAAGATACAAAAAATGAATTGCTTTTCTAAATTTATTTCTATATTTGTTATAGGAATTTCACTTGCAGTTATAGTGCATCATTTCATACCAATGGATAAGAGTTCATTCTCAAAATCTCCCTGGTGTATTAGATTTCATACTTCCCAAGAAGGTAGCTTAGAGAATAGTAAGTAATATTCAAGTGTAAAATGATTAAGCCATTGGAAAAGTGTGGAAAGTTTGCCTATTTTCAGAGATATTAAATGTTAAAAGATCCAGAAAAATATAACTAGGTATAATCTCCATTTTTCATTTACCTTTTATGATAAAAGAGGTATTTCTTTCAACATGTGACTTCCTACACTCGAGGTATTCTAGGAAATGTAAACATATTGTAATGTTGGAAAAATGGGATGAGGTAATTGTTTAAAAGATTCATTGTTAGTATTTACAGAGAAGACACACGTGTTTAAAAATAGATGTGTATTGGGCTTCCCTGGTGGCGCAGTGGTTGAGAGTCCACCTGCCGATGCAGGGGACACAGGTTCGTGCCCTGGTTCGGAAGATCCCACATGCCACGGAGCGGCTGGGCCCGTGAGCCATGGCCGCTGAGCCTGCACGTCCGGAGCCTATGCTCCGCAACAGGAGAGGCCACAACAGTGAGAGGCCCGCGTACAGCAAAAAAAAAAATAGATGTGTACCAAGAGCTTTAAAAGGAAAGGGACTGAGGCTATGACCTAATCTCTTCGCCCATAGAGCCTCTCTAAGGAGTGTGCACAAAACTAGAGAGACAATGACTTGGGCTTAGGATAGGCATTTAACCTGTGAAAGTGAGGAGTATTCACCTATTATGTGAGGGACTGTCCCCCGCACACAAAGAATTACCCTGCAATGGTTATCCTAGACTAGCAAGGTGGGACTGATCTCATCACGCAGTGGAGAACTGTTCTTGGGTGTGGTCATAGGAAGATGTGGCTGTAGGAAAATAGTCAGAAAATGTAATGTTTCTAGTTTTAAAGGTGAAAGGCGGACCACCCATGAACAAAGGCATGTGAGCAGCCTTTAGAAACTGTGAAAGGGAAGGAAAGAGATTCTTCCCTAGACGTCTACAGAAGAATGCAGTCCTGCAGACACTCTTATTTTAGCCTAGTTGTCACAGTCTATATTAGCCTAGTTGTCACACCTACATTGCAGAATGATAATATAACAAATTTGTGTTGTTTTAAGCCTCCAAGTTTGCGGAAATTTGTTACAGCAGTAACAGGAATTTAATATACTGCCCAGAACACCCTATTGCCCTAAGGCATTTTACAGGCAAAAAAGCTAAGAACCAGATAAGTTAAATATATTTGATATCAAATCAAAGCGGTTGGCCCCAGCTTACTATTCAAGTGTTTTTTCATTGTCTGGTTACTCAAACACCCTGATTTGAGTGGTTTTTTTTTTTTTTAATGTGACGTTCATATAAATTTCTTTAAGACTTATTGAATCATTTGTAGAACCTAATATTCCATTCCACACGCACAGAAGTAAAATCTTCCACTGCATAAACATCACAGTTTACAAAGCCATGTTACCTACTTTTTTATTTGATTTGTACCACAGTCTTACGAAACAGGCAGACCAATAACAATCTTAAAATCACTTTCCAAAGAACATCGAGTTCCAAGAACAAAATTCCTCCTTCCATGATACATTTTAAAAGTATCAGTTAGACTTCTTGAAGATTGACACGTTAGACACCATTTATTCCAACTCAGAGATTTATTTTAGTGATAAGGCATTGAATCCTCATAATAGCTGCCACATTTAGAATGTTTACTGTGAGGCAAGTGTGAAGAGCTGTGAAAAGTCTGAGATTTTTCCCTGCTTGAAAGCTAACAAGTTATCTTGCCAGTTATGTGGATGCTGGCAGAAGACTTAAGGTCAGAAACAAAGGACTTTATTACTCATAAAAATAGCACTGTCAGAGCATCAACCCTTTACTGTGCCCGATCCCCAAGTCCCAATTCCCACACGATGACACAAAGAAGGTCAGGTGACACTAGACAGTCAGTGGCTTGTACTGCAGCAAAGGATTTCTGAATTTAGGGAACCTGAATCTTTTATAATGGGCAGTAAGCATGCCTTCTACTTGCTCCAGAGAAGGACACTGTCTCTGTCATCCAAGGTGGTTATTATACAGACATCCTTAAAAAGATGGCTGGGAACAAATGGCAGTCATTGCATTGCCTGCCAATGTGAAGAGGTATGAAGAACTGTGTTCTAACGGTAGGCAATAGGGATTTGTCCGTGTAGCAGAGGGGTACCATGTGGGTCTAAACTTGATTGAAATTCAGATTATTTGGTTCTGTCTGGCAAACTGGCAGGGAAGGACTACCTTATCCAGTTCACCTAAGGAAGTGAGGAAACTGCTAAAAAAATCCACCTTTACTGAAAAAAAAAGGTTTATGATTCCTAGCACAGGAAGGTGTCACTCAGAACTGCCACTGACCTTCCTCCCAGATACTTCTGAGCTTGCAACAAAACCTCCGGATTTAAACATCAGTCTTCAAGGTGGTTTCACTTTCACCTCCCTCTAACAAAGCGGTCCATTAAAATGAAGGGGGCCTTCCTTCTGAAACCTCGTCATAGTCATGACTTAGCTTTGAGACTGAAAACTTGGATATCTGGATACCAATAGCAGTATCCAGAAGAAGAAGTAGGCAGGCTCAGAAATGTAGCAGAAAGGAGGGGCAATACTTATCCAAAATGAATCTCTTGAAAAATGCACATGTTCCTACCAGTCTTATCAGTAACATCCATCTCGTGGATGAGACCCAAGAATCAGGGTCTCAAAACATAAGAAGTACACCTTAGCAGTGAAAAGGAAAGTCAGTTCCAGCAGACACAGCAGAAACCAGCTGAAGTAGCACTTACCGAAAAGTGAGGCTGAACAAGATGAAAAAAGAAAGAAATTATTGGAGACCAAAGACAATAAAAGTGATTGAATTCTATAAAAATTGAAATAGCAATAGAGAACCCCAATGAAACTTTAGTGATTAATAGTGATTGGATCCAATAATGATTAGGCAAAGCATCTGCCATGGGCAGCTCCTGAGCATTCACATGACCCTCTGTGTATTAACTAAAGACATCAGTGATCCAAACAGCCTGGTCTGTAGCATATAACCCCACCACACGCAGGAGACACTGCCCAGCCTAGGGAGCCATAAAGATAAACACTGAGACAGGCTTCCTCTTTAAAACAAAATGCAAATTTAATTTAAACCTTAAAGTGACACTCAGGTTAATTGTACCTATGCAAACTTTTGGTTTATAAGTAGGCACATGTGGGTATTTAATTGGGTAAGCCACTTAACCTATGTACAAACTATTAGGCACACACAAACACACAAATATATATTTCAAGTTGCTTATCCATGGGTTCTAAAAAGTAGTCAGACTTCTGAATGCAAAGAAAAGGGCATACATACAATATTAAACATTCTGAAGAAACTGAAAGGATTTAGTATGAAATATAAGGCACTGATATGGTACAGTCAATGATATAATTGCTGTTTTTAATATTTAAAAAACATTAAATAGATTTCAATCTATTTAAGGAAAACTGACCAATATTACTTCATTCAATGACTTACATATAAGAAGACCCTTAACGTATTTTAGTCTATACCAAGTTAGTGAGACTGTAAGTTGCATTCTATTTTAGTAGCATATCAGAACACAGGACAAAAGCCATTTAAAAAATATTTCTTTTAGGGGTAAAAAATATAGGCATTACAAAACATGTACTTGGTTATGTGGGAATGATGGGAAGAGAACACATAGGGTTGTAAAGCTGTTGAAGAAGAAATGCTCAGATAAACAAAATAAAGAACAGCAAAAATCATGATTGAACCAAATGTTATTTTGTTCTGAACTAACTCCAAAAGGCATAAAAGTACAAATCAAAGAGAAGAGTCGGGAAATAGAGTTTAGTGACTTTGGGGAAATTACTGACTTTACCAGGATACCATTTTATATCCATAGCACAAGGCTAAGTGAGCTCTACGTTCTTTTCCAGGTCCAGTCCATTACAATCCATGATTCTCAAACTTGAGCATGAATCAGAAGCTCCTAGAAGGCTTGTTAAAACCTAGAGTTTCTGATTCAGTAGGTCTGAGGTAGGGTCTCAGATATTTATTCTTAACAACTTCACCAGCTGGCCCTGGACTATACTTGAGAACTATTTTAATGTTCGTTCATGAATATACCAAGAAGTTAAAGCATCTGAACAAAATCATGTTGTTTATTTATTAGATTCACAGACTATATTTAGCTCTTTAAAGAGTTCACAGAAAATATGTTTTCTGCCTTTCATCTTGGGAATATAATGATATTAAAGCCATGGGATCAGATAAATTCCCCTAAGGAGAGTCTGTAATTAGAGAAGAGAGCAGCCCCTGTGTTAGTTTGCTAGGGCTGCCATGACAAAGTAACACAAAATGGGTGGCATAAACAACAGAAATGTGTTTTCTTCCAATTTTGGAATCGAGAAGTCTGACATCAAGATGTGGATGGGATTGGTTTCTTCTGAGGCCTCTCTTCTTGGCTTGCCATCTTTTTCCTATGCCTTCACACGGTCTTCCTTCTGTGTGTGTGTCCTAATTTCCTTTTTTCATAAGGACACCCAGTTAATTTAACTACCACTTTAAAGTTCTTATCTCCAAATATCATCACATTCTGAGGTCCTGGGGGTTAGGACTCCATCATATAAATTTTGGTGAGACACAATTCAGCCATAACAACCCCAAACCGACACTCTGAGGTCAGGTAAGCCATGTTTTGAAGTCAGGTAGAAGAAAGCCAGAGAAGAAGCCTTCAATATGGGTAGAAGAGGGATAATCCAGAGAGTGTGGTAGCAAAGAAGCCACTCACTATTGCAAGAATTATCCAAATTTAGGCAGCAGAATATCAGAGTAACATGGCTTTGATCATTCCTCCTGGGACTAAGGAAATGTTCAAGTTGATGGAGCAGAAAGTCCAGAGCTCCTAACAACTCTGAATGTAGTATTGTCCTTATGGTTACAACTTTTTCTGGTTATAAACTCTGAGTTCAAATTGAGTCCTCCAGATTTGGCTTGGAGTACGTGAGTTCTAAAGTCCAATCTTAAACAATAATTTTTCCAAACACGACTGTGACAAAGCAGCGTTGGTGCCAGATAACAGAATGCTGCTAAAGGTAAGGAAGAAAGCCTCTTCCACATCTGCCTGGAAGGCAGTGGGCCTTCAGCAAAAGACTCCGTACGACGTAGTGTCCCTCTGGGACCTTGAGGACTCTGGAAGCTTTGTGGCTGCCGACTCTGTACTATACCAGCCATGGTAAGTGGCTACTGTGATGATGAGTGGAAGCTGCAGAGATGCCTGGGAAGAATTTGTGCCTAATGAGGTTCACCTGTGGAAGCAATGCATTGTACCTGCTCATAATCAAGGTAACAGCAGTGAACTTCACGGGAGGGGCTAGAAGCAGGGAAGTAGAAAAGGAAGAAAGTGGGGGTGGCTGCCTGAATTTGGTCTTGAGCAGACATGAGATACATATATTGACTTCCTGAAATAACTGGGAAGAAGTTTTCACAAAAGCCATTGATGGCAAGAGACAGGAAAACATGGACTATATTAAAGAAAACCCAAAAAAATGAAGGTATGAATGAGAGGAAAAGGAAAAAAAATAACATACAGGGATAGCTTTTCAGTTGTACAAGAAATATAGCTTTTCGGCACGTATTTTTTGGAAAATGAAGGGCCACAAATTCTCTGATCACCAGGTTTTCCCTGAGTTGAGAAATTGTATATTTATGTATCAGTCAATAATGTATTGATCCCCACTACTAATTCTTTTCCATGAGCATGGATAGAGAGCTTGCCATTTGCAATTTATTCTAATAGGGATTGGAAAACAAAGATAAATAAGACATTGGCTCTTATTTTTAACAAGCTCCTGATATAGTCAGTGGTGCATGGTCCTTTAACAGGCCTTATCAAATATGTTTAATGGGTAGACTATGATTTTTTTTAAAGGTAGAAGACACTTAGAATGTTTTAACATAAAGATAAAGGAAAATGAATATTAATGGCTATTTCCAAAGTGTTAACATACACAGTTTTTTTCATTTTATGTCAGAAAAAAAAGTATCCATTTCTAACTGGAAATAAGCATGTACATATATATGTCTCCTTCTCTAGATTCTTCTCTTGAATTATATCAATATAAAACACATTTGCAGGTCTGAAATAGAATGTGTATTTTGTTAGAATAATCTATTTCTATAGTACTCACCCAGTTACTACTCTTTAAAAGGACATTATTGTTCTGAAGAGAGACCTTAGGTTATATAGGTTAAATAAAATGTACTCTGAAAATGTTACTGTAAACATGGAACATCCACATCTACTAGACCATAATTGGCTTATCGATATATGGTGATTTCAAATTAACAAATCCATGACTGGAAATCTGTAGGACATAGCAGGAATTTTGTTTGTCCAATACTTCCTTCCCATTCAGCTGGGGCAGGCCCTCCAATGTTATTCCTTCTCCTGAATGCTAGAAGTGACAGTCAAAACAACATCGCTCTGTTTTCATTGATTTACAAGAGTTAGACACATGACCCATTCTACATCAGAGTTCTTCCCTAGGAGTTTTTATAATGAAAACTGACAGAGAAGTGTTCTCTTTCTGTTCATGAGGCTCTGTTGGATAAAAACCAGAAATAGCATGTGGCCATGCTCTTGGATTTGTAGGAACAGTTAAGAGAAGGAAGTCAAAACAGAGAGAAGACAAAAGACAAAAAAAAAAAAAACAAAAAACAGAATGAGAAAGGATCCAATTCAAAAACAAGGGGCTTGATGAGTTTCACATTCTTGCATACAGTCGTTAATGAAACCAGTTTCACCCTATTTCTTTTTGAAGTTTGCTTCATGTACCCTTTCCACTTATAAATAATTGAACTAGTTTTCTGTCACTTGCCTCCACATGAGTCCTAACATGTTATTAAATGTATATTCCAAAGCCATTGTAAATTTACAAAATCCGCATATTCAACAGTCTTTGTTTATAAAAACACTGCTTCAATTGACTTCCTTAAGCTTGTGGTAGAATATGGCTGCTCAAACATTCCATTTGTCCAGTCTCTTAAATATCAGTTACACAGAAAGCCCAAGACAAGGACTGTTCTTGGAATAGGAGACAAAAAACAAATGACACCAAGAATGCTTTATTTGTTTGAGGCTATGGTTTTAAATAGATCTGTGAAAAAAACAGGATTTTTTTTGTTTGTTTAAAAAAGTTAAATGTATTATTTTTGACATTAAGTATCAACATTTATGTTTTAAACTCTGACTTCGAATTTTATCTTAACCACCATGGGAGCAATTTCAAAATTCTACAGATTTCTACTGACCAAGTAATTATAGCCACTTCCTTTTATGTAACAATGTCTATTTCAAAGTGCTTTAAAATATAATTTAGCTTCATCAAAAGGCTAGGGAGCATTTACCATTCTTGTGATTTTTGCCATAGTGAGAACAGACTCGTATAAGGATGCACAGCTGGTAAATGGCCACTCAAAAAGGAAAATTTGGGTCTATATTTTCAAGCTGAGTGTTCACTACAATGATCCTGAAGCATGGAGTATAAAGGGACACTTGTAGTTATTTACAAAGATGCTAATCAGCTAGGGTAATTGAAATAACTGCATTGACAGTTATAAAAGCTTTAAATAATAATGTCTATATATTAAGGTTCAGATCACCTGTCATCTAAACCACCTATACTGTGCATGTAACATTCAAACCAGAACTAAAGATCAGCTACAGAAGCCATTTCAAGTTTTCAGTGCTTGTTTGTTGAACACAATAACATTTTGAAATAAAAGAAAGTCTGATTCATTCACATACTTATTATCAGTGACACATGTCTATACCTAAACATTCCAAAGAATTTTGATGTAGTGGAAAAGTTAGAATCCCAGCTGAGCTATGTAAGGATTATATAACCAAAGTATAATTATAACATCTACTGTAAAAGAAAAAATTGCACCGGACATGTTAACAATGGCAAAGAAGACTTTATTCAAGACTATTGCAATAGAGGTCAAGATTATTGCAAAAGGGGAGAGAGATTGAACTCAACTCAGCAGAAAAAAATGACTGGAGAATTTTTAAATGCTGGATTGAGTTAAATGAAAAAGTACTGGAGAAGTTTGGGAAGAGCTTGGTCAATGTAATTATGCCATCTGTATTTGCCAAATGTCCCTTATCAAAGTTAGGCTCCTCCTATCCTCTCTTAGAGACTAGAAGACAGGGATCTATCTTTACCTATGATTACGTTTTAAAGAGATACCTGCCAGGTCCTTTAGAAAGACACTCCTGAACTGTAGAGGATGTATCATATATTTGTTAGTAGAATTAAGTGAAAAATATGAAATTTCTTCACAAATAGAAGTATTAATATAAATCTAATAAGGTTAATATCCTGTAACAATCAAAAGTATTATAATATAGAAGTAGAATGTGAAACAACAAAATTATATCTACTTTCCCATTTTTTAATCCTCTTGGCTATCTTTTGATTCTTGAAATTTCATTATCTTTCCAGTGTTAATATATGATAGAAGAAAAAAAGATATACTTATAAATTAGATGGAACTGGGTTTGAATTTTATTTTTTTCATTTATTAGTAACTTTACACAAATGAATCAACTTTTCTGAGCTTCATTTTTCATGTGGGTTACGTGGGGCAGCAAAAAATTTATTTTACATTTTTGGAACAAAGCATATAGCAGATATGAAATAACAAGCATACAGTAGGCACACAATGTGCTTTCTTATATTCCTGTGGTTTTATAAATGCTATTCTTCTTCCTGAAATTCCCTTTCCTACCCTATTTGCCTAGTCTTCCTGATCTTCAAAAGTTCACTATCACCTCCTCATCAAAGCCATCCCCGTCTTACCTCCCACTATCTGATTTATTTAGTGCCCCTGTACATACCTCAATCCTGACATTGCATTGTAAATAGACTAATAACTCTGGTAAATAATAAACACATTTTTTTTAAAGTACTGCTTAAGTGTTTCCAGTCCAAAATGATTTTATAAGCAAGAGTTTCTTTCAAATATTTAAGAACAAATAATTCATATGACAAGTAAAAATGATGGAAGGTTTTCCAATTCATATTATAATCCTGGCATAATCCTGAAAATTAAATAAGAAAAATAAGAGCAGAAAATAAAAGAAAGAAAAATATTACATATTCCTTATAAATAGATATAAAAATTTTTAATGAAATAACAACTCATAACAGAAATAAAGAATTAATGTATGACGCTTAAAAAGGGTTTATTTCATAAGTGTTAGATTGAGAACAATATACAATTTACTCAGCCATAAAAAGAAACTAAATTGAGTTATTTGTAGTGAGGTGGATGGACCTAGAGACTGTCATACAGAGTGAAGTACGTCAGAAGGAGAAAAACAAATACCGTATGCTAACACATATATATGGAATCTAAAAAAAAAAAAAAAGGTTATGAAGAACCCAGGGGCAGGACAGGAATAAAGACACAGAGGTAGAGAATGGATTTGAGAACACGAGGTGGGGGAAGGGTAAGCTGGGACAAAGTGAGAGAGTGGCATGGACATGTATACACTACCAAGTGTAAAATAGACAACTAGTGGGAAGCAGCCGCACAGCACAGGGAGATCAGCTCGGTGCTTTGTGACCACCTAGAGGGCTGGGATAGGGAGGGTGGGAGGGAGACGCAAGAGGGAGGGGCTATGGGGATATATGTATACATATAGCTGATTCACTTTGTTATAAAGCAGAAACTAACACACCATTGTAAAGCAATTATACTCCAATAAAGATGTTTAAAAAAAAAACAGTATAAAAGAACAATTTGGCCATGTTTCAGAGGACTTAAAATTGTGTGTAACATTTGCCCCAGAAATTCCATTTCTAGGTACTGATCCTAAGGAAATGATTCCATTTTTGTATAATAGCAAGACTTTAATAATATAAAAATGTCTAATAGTTCAAGGATGCTTAAATAAATCGAATATATCTATATGTGTGAATACCATTAAAACTGGTGACATAGAAGCACACTAATAAATGGAAACTAGGTTTAAAAAGCAAATAATAAAAAATTTTGGATAGTATATTCCCACTTGGGGAAACATATATACAAAACTGCATAGAAAAATTATGAAAAGATATGCACAAGCATATTAACAGTAATTACATTTGTGCCATAAGATAATCAGTGATGTTTCTTTTCTTTATTTTGTTTACTTTCTGAATCAACAATATGGACTGGCCATTGAACTGGGATTCTCTCCACTCGACTGGGAGCATTTTAAAGAAAGGGTTTGAATCTTATTCAAAAACCTCCTTCAAGGCTTGGGTCTGAGAGGTACTCAGTAAATATGTGTCCTCTAAATGGCCACACTATTGAGAACTTCCTAGTTACCCTTTTGAAATAAGAAAAATTAATCCTGCCTATCCCTAGATCCTCTATGATCAAATCTCTGGCCATTTTGTGGAAAAAGAGTTCATCTCTTCAAGTGTAAAAGTGGAGAGTTTTAGACTACATTGAAGTAAAAATTTACAGGGTACTTCTCTTCAGCATGCTGGGGAGAAATAAAACAGAAATATGTGACAACATTTGTTACTCTGCAGGGTTCTGAAAACAGTGTTGGACCTAAATACTACGAAACTCAAATTACATTAGAACACAAATTGATTTGACGCAGTGGAAAGATTTTGGGGTTTACTATGTTTGGAAAGGAGCTGGAATGGAACCATTTTTTCCCTTCAATTTTCAAAGAACACTAAATAAGTGTTTTGGAATGAACCATATTCACCTTGCTACTCATTTAGCTTATTTTGTTTGAAAACATTTACATAGTGAAAAGCTGTTAATGGCATCCTGATAACCCTGGAGCTATGAGTAAAGAGATTCCTGCTTTGTGCTAAATGTACAATTTACCCTTTTACTTCTTCTAAATGCCTCTATTGCTAATGACTTTCTTTCTCCTGAAATTCATATATCCTAAGTAATCTGCAAAAGTAGGTAGTCATGGAGGGACAATCTCTATTAAAATGAGCTGTCTTCCTCAATCAGCAAATGAAGAGAAACTTATTCAGGGGAAAACTTAGTTCTATTAAAGGAAATTGAGCTGGAAATTTTTATTGCCTGACGGAGCTTTGTCTTAAAGGTGATCTAAAGGATCATTCATCAAACGCTCTGCTTTTTTCTTTTATTGATGGTCATCGAATTGACAGCTTTTTAATGGACTCTGTGAAAGAAAGTAGAGAGAGGCTAAATGTAAATGGTACCTAAAACTAACATGTAAATTTAATGTGGATTTAGAATATGGTTCTAATATGTAGCAAAACTTGGCCAAATTAATTTAAATTTGTTCTCTTTATTTCTACTGCATTTTACTCTAGTGTACATACTGAATATTTATGCAATTTATGAAAGGGTTTTTTTATACATGCATGTCCTAGGAGCTGATGGATAGAGTGTGTCTGCTACAGAAGAATATTTTCTTTCCTGACATCCATTGTGACGTACCTTACTGGCCTGAGTCTACTGGCTGATGTCTACAGCTGAAATCCATAGCCCCACTCTCATCTCTGGTTGCTTAGTCTATCACAGGGTTCTAGTCAGAAAGCAGGGTGTACTTTTCTTCTGTTCTTATTTCCCAAATATATTTGAGTCTGATTTAACCATTCTTTCCCATCTCTGTGTTTAAAATTAAGTGAGGAGAAGGTTTCAGCCCTCTTTTTAGGTATTTATACCAATGACCAAACCCAAGTTTCTACATGTGAAATATTCATCAGGTTTTGTCCTGAACAACAGTGAGAATAAAAGTTTTCTCATAGTGTGATCTGTAAAACACTAGTGTGGTCGCTGATGGGTCAGAAAGTAATAAAGTAGTCTGCAGGTTGTTGTGTGTGTGTGAAAATATATAATGTATATATCATATATAAATGGTATATATTATATATACCCTGTATAATATATAGTATACTGTACTATAATATAATAAATATAATATATGGATTTTATGTATATACTATATATGCATGTATATAATTTTCCAACATATTTCACAAATTTGAAATAAAAGATTTTTAAATGATTTTTCCCCAGCTGTTCCATTACAATTTTCATGATTTTCAAATTTTAAATGCTATTCTTACATGACAAGGACTTTACTAGTTAGACCATCTCACCTGAGATGTATTTAACAGAGTGCAGATGAACTGTGCTAAAATATTTTCACCTCATGTGGCTGTTTTCTTCATATTTTGGTTTACTTTACACATTTCTCAGCACTAACATGAATTTTACCTGTTTTTGTTGTGAGCATTGTAACTTGAATGATCTGTCTTTAGCTTCATCAGTAATATGAACCTCTCATTTTAAGTTTTTAAATGAAAAAAATGTATGTTCAGTTTTGCTTAAAAACTTGATTGATGTGCACTGTTTTGTTTAAAAATTATATCTAACTTTGAAAATTTTACCTACGATTTCACAAAATTTTATAATTAGGAAATGACTTTGGGGTCAAGATCGTAAGACTCAAGGTCCTATAAAATTCAGCTTTTCATTTATTCATTCAACAAATATTCACTGAGCATATGGCAAAACTAATGTTTCAGATGAGTATAAAATACATATATTATGCAGTTAATTGAAAAGCAGTCAGTGCTGTGGTTAAAAAAAGTGGGGGACATGCAAGTTAATAGTAACTGAGAGTGAAGGATTATGAATATGTGCCATTTTAAACAGAATTGTTAGAGCAGACCTCATTGAAAAGGTGACATTTGAGGGAGAAAAATGTTTGAAAGATTTAGACATGTAGTTATCTGGGGAAGAATGTTCTATGCTGAGAAAATAGACAAGACAAAGGCACTAAAGTGAGGGCATCTCTGACATATTTGGGAACAAGCAAAAACAATACAGCTGAAACATATCAAGTAAAGGGAGAGTAGTAGAAGGTAAGATCAGGAAGGTAACTGGTGGCTGACAGATCATGTAGAGACTTACGGGCCATTATAAGGACTGCATGAAATGGGGAGCTATCACAGAGTTTGTACAAAAAAGGAAACATGATCAGCCTTATATTTTAAGAGTTGCTCTGGTTGCTATGTTGAGAATTATTTGGAAGTAAGAGGGAGATGTAAAATCAGGGAGGCCATTAGGAAACTACTGCAGTAATTCAGTGAGAAATGATGTAAACTGATGGTCAAAAGTAAAATGACTCTGAATTGTAGTAAACTGATGGTCAAAAGTAATAAGACTCTGAATATATTCTGTCATTCCTGCTAGATTGGGATGTGGGGTCAGAAAAGGAGAAGTTGGAGATCACTCCAAGATTTTTGGGCCTCATCAAGTGGAAGGATAGAGTTGTCACCAGTTTAGTTCTGTGGGTAGAACAGATTTGGGGGACTTCCATATTCAACAAAGAAAAATAGATGACCCCTTGTTAAATGTGAATTTCAGACAATATTTGGAATATACTTGTATTGATACTAAAAAAAACAATTTGTTGCTTTTTCTGAAATTCAAGTTTTACTAGGTGTCTTATATTTTATCTGGCAACCCTAAGTGAGGAGACAATTAGGAGTTTGGTTCTGAATACAATGAATTTAAGATCCCTATTATCTCTCCCAGGGGAGATATTAGTTGGCAACTTGATATATGAGTTTAGAAGCCTGAAGATATAAGCTTGGCATATTTAAAGGTATGAGATTGGATGAAATCAAGAAGGAAGTGAGTGTAGAGAGATAAGAGAAGAGAGGGAAGAAATGAGCCCCAGGACCCCAAACATTAAGAGGTAAGGATAAAAAAGGAGGAGTTAGTAAATGATCCTGGTAAGAAACAACCAGTAGTAAAAGGCATAACCAGGAGGAAAGCCAGGAAGGTACAGTAGTATCTCGGAAGCCAAGTGAAGAAAAAGCATCAAGAAGTCATCAACTATGTCAGAAGCTGCTGATTGGTCAGACAAGATGAGGACTGGGTGCTGCCCTTTGGATTTAACCTGGTAGAAGTTAGTGAAGACATTGACAAGACCCATTTTGGCTATGTGCAGGGATGAAGGTCTTAGTGGAGCAAATTTGAGAGAAAATGGAAGAACACAAGTTGGAAACAGAAAGTTGAGTAACTTTTTCTGAGATGTTTTGCTACAAAAAAGAAAAAAAGAAAGAAATGAGGCAATAGTTAGCAGATGAAGTGTGATCATGAAAGTATTATTTATTCATTCACTCATTCATTCATTTATTCATTCATTTTAGCTAAGGGAAATCACAGCAGGTTTGTCTACTGACTGTAATGATCTAGAAGAGAAAGGGGCAAGTTCGTATGCTCTTGAGTAGGAGAGAGAACATGGGATATGGTGTGATATGGAAAGGGCTAACTTTATGTAGATGGATGGACCATTCATTTACCGTAACAGATGGGTAAGCTGAGTACAAACGTGCAGATATTGATGACAGATGAGATCGTAGGAGACAGTGCAAGTTCTCTTAGGACTGCTTCATTTCTTTCTAAATATTAAGAAGTAAGGTTATCAACTGAGAATAAGGATGAGGGAGATGGCATTGGGAGTTTGAAGAGAAGGTATGAAACACATATAGGAGAATGGGAGAAGGACTGGTCTAAAGAGGTATGACTGCCTGACAGAATTAATGTAGCACTTGAGGTTTGAGCTCATGCCTGTAAAATATGGCCAAGCAGCATGATTATGTGTTTTCCCTCAACAGAATCAAATGTAGAGGTGCAGGAATAAGAGATATAAATTTAACCATCGTTGTGGCTTTTTTAAGGGAAAATCACAAAAGCAAGAGAAGACCGAAGACGTTGAGGGAATATGCAAGGGAAAGAGTAAAATGCTTGACCACGGAATTATAAACGCGTAAGGAGAAGAGAAGGAACATCCCTGGGGTCTGGAGATAAAGTGATTGATTTATTAGATAAGTAATCAAAGAGCAGTTGACTGCTAGAGGTAGATTATTTGGTGAGTGAGTTAGAAAGTAACAGGTTATGGTCAGAGAATGTAAACTATGAATTTGGGATTGAGATTATGATGACAATGAAGTTATTGATAATGACAAGGTCTAGTAGTATGAAGATGGGATTAAGTGTCTGAGGTTATACTGACATTTGGAACTAGAGAGTATTAGGAACCTATTCACTGTTACTTAAAACACTGAAACATCCACAATTCCAGTTTTTGAGTGTGATGTATTATTTGACTTAGTAGCTGAAAGAGTGATGTGAACAGTCTTAAGGAGGAAACTGCCTATCATTTCTTAGACTATTTTTTATATAATTTTCCAGAATGATCCAGCAGCGCCATGTAGTTATTCCTGATAATTTGTTATTTTGAAATTGAATTTTCTAATTAGTAGAACTGAAAACCAAGAAAAAAAAAGTCTAGATGTAAAATTAGTCCTGTGGTTCAAGCATTCCATCATTTAACTGAAACTAATAGGTTGCAAAATAATTGTAAACAATATAATTTCTCTAAGATAAATAAGTACTATTATATTATTCCTTTTATAATTATTAGTACTATTTTACATTACTGTTTTACTTTAAAATATTGTGGGGTTTTTTTGTTTTTTTTTTTTCGGTACGCGGGCCTCTCACTGTTGAGGCTTTTCCCGCTGCGGAGCACAGGCTCCGGAAGCGCAGGCTCAGCGGCCATGGCTCACGGGCCCAGCCGCTCCGCGGCATGTGGGATCTTCCCGGACCGGGGAACGAACCCGTGTCCCCTGCATCGGCAGGCGGACTCTCAACCACTGCACCACGAGGGAAGCCCCTAAAATATTGTGTTTTATTATTTTGAATTCTGATGAATTTTTCTATAAAGTTTTACCAAAATTTAATGGTGTGCACGTTCAGTGAATGCCTATTTTACTGTCCATGGATGCAAATTTTTGTACTATACTATTTTATGCATGCCTCATAGGCAATATTATTCATTTCCATGAGTTTAGATCCTATTTGTCTACAGATCCTGACCATTCATAAGGTCAACCCAGGTATTTCTTCTGAGCTCCAGACCCACATATTTAAGTACCCACTTGACTTCATTTGGTTGTCTCATGGGCTTCTCCCAATATGTCCAAACTTGAGCGTTGGATTGTTTCCACCACCCACCAAAATTACTGCTCAGTCTCCTAGGGTTTACTTAATGACTATTCTAAAATCCCAGTTGAGATTTTAGAATAGTCATTAAGTCTCAGGACAGAGATTTGAGATAACTCCTTTTCTCCAAATTCACATTCAGTATATCAGTAATTCATATCAATTCTAATTCAGAAAAATCTCTAAACTCATTGCTTTCTCTCCATTAGCAATGCCAATCGTCCAAGCTAGAGCTGTCTCTTGACTGAGCAATTGGAATGGTTTCCTTACCAGAGTCCCTAACCCTTGTCCTTCTCTAAGCACTCTCCATATAGCAGCTAAAGGAATTACTTTTAAACAATTTCAACAAGATGATCATGCCAATTCCCCCAGAAAAAAAAAAAAAAGCAAAGATAAAACCTTAATTTGCTCCTCAATTCACTTATAACAAAATTTGAATGTCCCTCAAAATCTTATATGATATAGATTTTTTTCATGCCATTCTGGTAACAGTGATGTTCAACATCTCAACTGCATCATCCTCAGACATAGCTGGCTTATTCCTAGACTAGTGCATATTCTCTCCCCTAAGACTTTTTGCCACATCACATCTCCGTTTTCAGAAGTGATCTACCACAAAAGACATTTCCTGAGCCCCACTCTAAGCTAGCTCACACCATCATACTCATGCATAGATTTCTGTATTTTTACTTCATGATAATTATAATTACACATTTACTCTTGCTATACATTTGTAATGTTGGTCTCTCCACTAAATTTTTAACTCCTTAAGGAGAAGAACTGTGTCTGTCTTACTCAGTACTTCAACTTCAGCACCTAAAAAGGTACTCCATAAAATTTGTTGATTGAAGAAACAAACTTATAACAACTTCTACTTTCTAGCTCTAGCATTTTGATAAGCTGAGGGAGTCAGGAATAGTCTGTTGGGATTCTCTTCACTCAGATTCTACCTGCCTTCTTTTAACATATTATTTAATGTATTTAATTATGCTATTAAATTAGAGACAATTTGAGTCTTACGTTTTACCACTAATTAACTTGGATTAAAAAATGTATACACAATACTTTCTATGGGTCGGTTTGACAGCCTCCTCTTTTGTTTACTTATGTTTTACTCTAAAGACGCTATAATTTTCAAGCATTGCTCTAAATTTGATGGAGGGAAAGATTTAAGTTTTTCTTCTGTTCCTCTAGCTAACATAAAAACATTAAATTTATTTATATATATTCAATTAACCATTTTCTTAATAAGCATTTATTTACATATATTCAATTAACCATTTTCTTAATAAGCAACAATTATGATACTATTTAGAAATCAGGGGGAGTATCAAATAAAAAATCAACATCCCTGCTTTCAAGAAATTGAGAGGCTTGTGAGGGTAGATTCATGTCTGTTTAATGGAACCCTAATAAAAAATGTGAAAGATACTGTCCTTTATTTTGTGTTGAAAGATAGAAAGTCATGTGGTTTCAGAGGGGTATTTGAGTAAGCTAAAACCCAATGAACTTAGATTACAAATAGGTTCCCAGA
Source organism: Delphinus delphis (assembly GCF_949987515.2). NCBI lineage: Eukaryota > Metazoa > Chordata > Mammalia > Artiodactyla > Delphinidae > Delphinus > Delphinus delphis. The sequence continues at coordinate 91,264,058 of NC_082690.1, forward strand.
ACTTTTTTTTTTTCTATATTTGCTTCTTACTCTTCCGTTTTTCACATTTTAAGGATGGTCAATGTGCTTCTAAAAAATGGGCACACATGTAATTTCCTAAAATATTATAGAGGAAGACCATATAAAGTGTTAACTTTATGATATGGACAGATAAATATGAAATCATCTAGAAAAAATGCTACAAGTGTACACAGAATCAAAAACAGAGAGCACACAGCAAAGAATTCAATGAAGATTAAAAGCTCCATATGTCTGTTCATAACAAGATCATCCTTGTCTTGGCAATCACAGCATAAGTGAATTGATGGAATAAAGAGAAAATTGTATTAATCACCCTATTTTCCAACATCTGTTTGACTGAAAAGTTATTGTATATGACTTAGACAACATGAAAACCAACTGAGATATTTCATTGACATTATTATTAATGTTATTATTCTCCTAACTCAGACAGCAAGCTCTCAACTTCCTCTACTAAATCATTTCCAATTTTTAAGCACAATTAACTGCTAAGTATCTTAAATAGACATTCATATCAAACCAACAAGTAGGCAATTTATTTGACTGCTCCACTAATGTGGCAGGGAAACCGTAATTGCCCTTTGTGAAGGTGAAAAGTGTTTTAAGAAAATACCTCATATACACAGGCAATCCACCCAGTCTATTGCTTGGCCCTAGGAAGGTAATACACAGGATTCCACCATAACTCACATCTAAACACAGTGAGTGACATATAAATTTTAGCTCTTAAATTTGCTCTAAGGAAAGTAGCATCGATTCTAAGAAATGTGGTGCATTGAATGCCCTAAAGTTATTTAAGCACTGTGGTCAAATTTCATGCTGAAATATGACATTTGTAAGATTTAAAACTTAAATGTTAGTGGACTCACCTGTTGAAATTACTAAGGGCAATAAGGAAAAAAAGATATTGTGATTAATAGGTTATAAAAACCTTAAGAGTCACATGCCCTAGTAGTTCTTTGGAATTTTATTAATAAGAAATTTATTTTATATCATTATTATTATCATTATTATCATCATCATCATCATTATTCAGTACCAAGTGGGGGCTTAGGATTACTTGATACTGTATATTCCCTTAAAGAAATGATCTACTTGCTTTTCACAAAGCTGGAACAGAGACAATTGTTTAGAGTTCAATCTATAGACTAGTTTAACACAAGGGAAGATCTAAATCTTCTTTTTATTTGTAACCTCATAAAACTGATGCACCTCTTTCAAGGTAATTAAGCTCAAAACATAAAAAGATTTGGCCACGGGGCTCAAGGGAACTGGTAATAAGATATTCAGACTTCTATCTCCTTGCAGTTGGTGTGAGAGTGTCTTGAGCTGATAATGGATAAAAACAGCAAGTGTACGCCAATGGATTCACGGTTCCTTCCAGTCAGGTTCATGATTCCCTCTCTGTCTTCATGTTTCACTTGTGAACTGGCTTCTAATTTACTATTTGAAGGGCAGAACCATGCTATTAAATGCTTCCCTACTTTTAACACTTGATGTCCTTTAAGGTGAAGTTTATGTTTATCCTCGCTATCACCCTTTAGAGCAGTCAGATGTTATGATCCCCAGTGGCTTCACAGATCAACGACACATTCAAGAACACATAAATAATTGTTGACTAGATCAGTACTTGACCTAAAAGTGATTCTCAGACACCTGATATGGTTAGTTGCAGTGTGTGAAATCTATTCTGGGAAAAATTCCAATGCTAAACTTTATTTTCCCAGTTGGCAGATTGTAAAAAAGAGGACAGGGGTTGCAGGTAAAAGAGGAATTTATGTTCCCTGGTGCCTAACATACAGCAAGCATTTAGGAAAATTTCTTTAAAACATATCCTTTCATTCTCACAATCTCTGATAAAGTCGCTATTATGTTCATTTTACAAATGGTTGAAGTTCAGAGGGATGAAATTGTACTTCTCTGCTTATCAGTAAAAATTTTATCTCATAGAGTTTTATTTTGTAATTTTTAAAACTGGTGTGATCAGATATTTGCAAAATTAATTGAAAGGTGTGTTACACCCATTGGAGAAATTGTACTCTATGTCCAAAACACAATGAAGAACAAGAATGTTTTCTTCCCCACCAAAATTATATCTTTTGGGGCATTTTAATTTATGTAAAAATGTTATGTCTTTACTGAATTTTTCCCTTATTATTATTTGGGATTGTTATGAAAAAAATATTCAAAAATATGGAGGTAAAGAAAAATGTAAAATTACATCCATATTTTCACAAGAATAACTAACTTTAATGGCTGATACGTATACTTCTAGACCTTTGAACAAATATGACTATATTGTATCTGTTAATTTGTAAGTGAGCATTTAAACAAATGTAATAGTTTATTGTAACATCTATCTGTGTTAATAATGTATGTAGATATTTTTCATGGCTTTATTACAATCCTTGGTATGTAATGTTAATCTATTAAACCAATCTCTTATTAGTGGACATGTAACTTTTTTGTTTGCTTCTTATTATTATAAATAACATTGTAATAAACATTCCTGTAAACACTCCTGTGCATTTATCTGAAAATTTTCTTAACTTGCTAAAATTGAACTTTCTGCGTTAAAACATATGAACGTTCACAGTTTCAGTATATCCATCCATCCATCCATTTATTCATTCTTCATTCACTCAACAAATACTGAGCATGTTCTGTGTCCTAGGCATGATTTTAAATGCTTGGGTTATATTAGTGAATCAAACAGATTAAAATATATCTAGGTCCATGGAATTTACATGATATCTAGGGGAGAAAGAAAATTTGAAAAAAGTGTTCAATAAGTGTATTATATATATTATGTTCAATGGTGGTAAGTTCTACAGTGTCTATGGCATCTTGGGAGGGTTGGGTCAACACAGTCCTCAGTTTGACTTCCTACCTTTTGCCAAGTTCAAACTTCCATCTCAATAGGAACTGGTGAAGAAATCAAACTCATCTGCATAATGATAATCTCAGTCTAAAGTACAAAGATTGGGTCTGAGAAAGAAAAATTTAATCACAGTTGCTCAGGGAATAGAGGTTAGCATCCTTGGGATGACTGGAGATCTGTGTTCAACCCTTCCAGGTTGTTTTGCCAAAGACAGAAGGAGACCTCAGAACTAGATGGGAAGCTGTGTTTCTGTGACTCACTGTCATCCTAAAGGAAGTCAAGATAAGCTCTGTGAGCAATATAGCATTGTACTAAGTTGAAGAGGCTAAGTTGACATTGCATGAAGCTTTACATACTCAGTCAAGGAAATATGATGGCAATGACTTACTGAAATATTTTACTATTAAAGCCATCATTTTTATGAAACTTTTAATTGGATAGAGAGAGATCAATATGTCAAAGTATTAAATTACTTGAATGTGCTCTATTCATTCACCCCTTTCCATCATGTACAATCTTTTTTTTTTTTTTTTTTTTTGCAGTACGCGGGCCTCTCACTGTTGTGGCCTCTCCCGTTGCGGAGCACAGGCTCCGGACGCGCAGCCTCAGCGGCCATGGCTCACGGGCCCAGCCGCTCCGTGGCATGTGGGATCTTCCCGAACCAGGGCACGAACCCGTGTCCCCTGCATCGGCAGGCGGACTCTCAACCACTTCGCCACCAGGGAAGCCCATCATGTACAATCTTTACTCCTTCTCTCTAACTTCTAAGTGGCTGATCCCCTGACACCATATAATTATTAAACAGAGGTTACTTGCTATGTTAAGATTGTGCCTCAGTATATCCTGAATGCTGCTGTCTCATATTTTCTTTCTGCCATGCCTGGATACCTAACTCACCTTATCTCAAAATTCAGTAACCAGAGGAGCCTCACAGATTATTGTGCCTTCCTTTCTCTCTGCTCTAACCCTAACCCTAACCCTAACGCCTACGTGTACTACTTCTGTTTGTCTGCTTAGACATTCATCCATCCATTCAAAAAAACATTCATTGGATACCTTCCTATGAACCAAGCTCTATGTAAGGGATTGAGGATACAGCATCAGTTTGTATATTATTGCCTCCGGGGATTTTACGCTCTCGTGGAGGAGACAGGTACATAAATATGCAGTTAAAATGCATTATGGGAAGATCTATGATAGAGTTATGTGAAGAGTCCTCTAACAGCACAGAGGTCCATGGGATAAATGGAGGAGGTGATGCTGAAAATAAATAAAGAACTCTAATAATGTGTTGGTACATGAGCTAAACTCTCATTTCTTACTCCCATTACTCTAAAAGTGTTTCTTCTCATCAATTTATGGACTTCTATTTTTCTTAATAGTTATTATTTGGAGGCTTCTTTTCTGGATATTTCTTTACTATACATGCCCTGCTTTTTGCAATCCTCCTGTCTTATCATTCTTCATTAATGGCCAGGAGATCACTTTTCATGACTATTTTTTCTTCTTTGTTCACTAATTTGCCAATATAGGAATCTAAACCACATTTAGCATAAACGTGACTTAATTTTAATTCCCCGGTGCTAAAATGGCAGATATATTTAAAATTTACATCCTGACAGAAATGAGCTTGTGCTGTGATACCTCTACCTCTCTCTTTTAAGCACAGCTGGCATTCTATTAATAAATGTATAGCATTATTTTAGTTACTTTCCTGAGCATAGACACTGACACATCTTGTATCCACATTAAGTACTGAAGTATTCTGCATTCTCATAACGCAAAAATTCAGGAGAAAAAATTGTCTAATTTTTCTCTTTTATATCCTTGTTTTAATACGTAACTGCATTCTTTAAACACTCAAAGCCCATTTGGTATTCTACCACAAAATTTTTAAAAACGGAAGTATCAGATATTACCTAAATCCAGAATCATCATCCAAACCATATTAATTTGAAATTCTACCAACGTCAACTAATGTGTGTATTTTTAAAATATTTGCATCACCTTCTTACCTCTAATGACACTGCATTATAAAACCCAAGCAACCAGTTAACGGTGAGTTACACTTAACATCTTTCAGATGAAGGGTGGCTGAAAGTTCCTCCTTTGCAGGTACTATATTTATTTATAAGGTATATCAAAAAGTCCTACAAATAAAGAATTTTAAACACACACAAGGTAGCCTCCACGGTCTATATCTCTGTTCAGTTGCTCCAAATGTGTACTTATATCTGAGGACTTGAATTACTATAAATCTCACCTAATAGACACTGAGAATTTTAAAGAATAAGTAACATTTTTTCCTAACTAATATTCTTTGATCATGAGAATATAGTGAATTGGACACATCTATTGCTACAACAATGCTCCCCCTAAAAAAAGTACCCACAAAACTTCAGTGGAATGCAAGAAGAAACATTTATTTTTGCTCACCATCTGTGAGTTATCTGGGCACTTCTGATAACATCTGGGCCCCTCCATTCAACTGCAAGTCAAGGCGATAGTCCTCCAATCAGCCAAGCTGATTATCATGGTGGAGACAGGATTTTAAGAGAGGGCAGTGGCAAGCTTAAAGCCTCTTTTCAGAACAAACAAATTATCATTTCTTCCACATTCTCTTGGCCATGGCAAGTCACAAGATAAGCTCAGTTTCCATAGGTGTGGAAATAGAGCCTACCTCTTGCTGGGAGGAGCTTCAAAATTATATTGCAAGGGGAATTGGAGAATTGGGGCTTTTTAAAACCAATCTACCACCAACAAACATATTTCTGGTGAGAGCATATATTTTAAAAGATCATTGTGTAGGTCTAGTTTGACCACAGTGGGTTAAATTTTTTTAAATTGTTTATAATCAGTGAACAATTGATATATTTTCTGTGAACATAATTGAAGAAATGATATAAAAACAGATAAAAATATTTTATGTGAAAATGTTGTCATCTCACAACTGTTTCTGTTATTTAAAAAGAGTCAAGTGATTGAGTGAGCAACAATACAAAACTGATTAGTCTAACTGATGACATCCACTCTAGGATATGCAGTTTTTAAAGTAATTATGAAGTTTATGGAGCAACATAGCAAACATATTTATAAATGTAAAGTAACATTCACAATCAATTAAATATGCAGTATCATAAAATAATGGAGAACAACATATAATATTTTCCTGTTATAATCATTATTTGTTACCTTGACAAGATCTTTTTAATGATAGATACCTCAACCTCTTTTGAATATCTTTCAAAAGCTCTCAGTCAATTGGTATCACATTTTTTTCTTTGAGCATTCAAATTAATTTTAAAATAGAAAAATGATAAAATGGGAATTTCTTATGACTTAATATTAAGAAAACATAGCAGAATATATAATTTATGAGTACAATTAACCAAGAAAGAAAGATGCCTAAACCTATGCATAGAAAAAGAAATTAAATAATGTCAGAATATGTATAATAATTATTTGTGCAAAATTTTTTAACTTTTATATATTCAAATGATCTTTTTAAAATTTTTTCTACAAATATGCACATTAATTGTTCCCCAATCACATGCTGCCTTTCAGAAAATTCCAGCATATGCATATTTCTATGGTACCCACACAGGGAAAAGAATTTAAGGGCACAAACTTGGAAACCATATTGTGCTGTGAAAATGTTTTGAAATTAGTAAAGTTGACATAAGGATAGGATCCAAGAAAAGCTACTGGCATTTGATCACTGTAAATTATGGAAAAGAGGAAGTAATGATGAAATAGATCTGACAGCGATGCCAAAGAAAAGGATGCTAGAACACCAGATATAATAATCTCCAAGTGTTTGGATCAGGGTGATTTACCAGACTACTATAACTTTTTAAGATTATCTAATTCCTCTGCCTGATTCATATCATACAAAAAAAGTATCTGCATTTCATATAGCGTTAAGTAGGCTAATCAAATAAATGGTTGATATTTGATGATTTGCTTCTGGTTTGGTAATCCCTAAAGTGATGACATTGGCATTTAGCTATAAAGCTTTCTCTGGTGAGTTTTATTATTTGCAGATACTGTGATCAAGTATTATAAATTTTCAAAACTTCATGCTTTCCTGATTCCTCAAAGTCACCACAAACAGGCTGTGAGCACCCAGCTCAGGTGACCGGGTGCATCAGCATGAGAAGGCTGGTCCCTGTCACAAGTTCTGCTTTTTGACCTCCCGAGTGTGACCTAGTGACATTCAAATGCATCAGTGAAATCCTTTCATGCCTTCTGCTTGTGTACTCTACCCTGACTCTCAATGAAGACACTTCCCACAGGCTGGCGCTCTCGCACTCTCTCTCTCTCTCTCTCTCTCTCTCTCTCTGTTCGCCACCTGCTTGAATAAGCCTGCTCCCTTGAAGCTCCTCCCACATATACCCCTGAGTGATGTCCTGTACCTCCCTCCTCTAGGACCTGAGGGTATAATAAATTTATTTCACTTTTATACACCTCTCCAAGGTGCTATTCCTTGTCTGCACCAGACTTATCATCAAAACCCCCACTTTTAAATATTCTAATTATTCCTATAACACAGATCAGTGATGCAGAATCTGGCCATTGAGTTTTCCGTCCTGTGGATCTGAGGACCTGGATTAGTACTATATTAGTTCTGGGGTATCTCAGAACACATCTTAACCACCACTTCACAAGAAAAGAGGTCACAGTCAGATGGCTATAACTGGATTTAGTAGTGGTAGCTTCATACAGATAAATGGATCTATAATTTCTGTTTCTAAGGGTGTGCAGCTAATTTTGTGTTATCACGTGTGATGGTTAATTTTATGCATCAACTTGGCTAGGCTATGGTATCCAAATATTTGGTCAAAGACTAGGTTAGATGTCATTGTGAAGTTGTATTTTAATGAGATAAACATTTAACTGGTAGACTAAGTAAATCAGATTACCTTCCATAATGTGGGTGGGTCTCACCAATCAGTTGAAAGCCTTAAGAGAAAAATACTGAGGTCTTTTGAGGAGGAAAGGGGGAATTTTGCATACAGATTGCCTTCAGACTGGTGCTGCAACATCAACTCTTCCTTGGATCTCCAGCCTATGAGGCTATGTCAACAGTGTGTGCCAAACTCAAGGTCACTGGAATACTGTTTTGACATTATGCTCAGGACAATATTAAGAGGTCACTATCTAAACTGTCTAAGCTGAAGAATCCTGACCAAATCCCACCATGTCTCCAAGGTGACTAGGATAAAAGTAACTTCCAGAATCGTATTACTACATTGGATAACACAGTCAGGGCAGAACATGAATGCTCTGAGGCTTGAGCCATACCTTAACTCTTAAAATGTTTCTTTGTTTTTCGACTAACATAAGCTGTTAGTGATTCTTCTCTGTAGTAAATAGTAGGGACAAGGCTAGTCCTTTGACTAAATTCTCCAAAGGAAAATAAAAAGTAATAGAGTGAACTGTAAAATGCCTCTCTGGGAATTAAGTACCAAAATGCATCAATTTCAGCATCAAACAATACATTTTATGACACATGTTGTCTGCCTACATCCCTTTAATACCAAAAAGAACCACAAAAATGGTCGGTGGGAGATGGGGAGCAGTTTGAGAAAGAGATAGGGAAGATATGGAAGAAATAAAAGGAACAACTTTAATGACAAAATGCTTTCATGCCTCATAAAATAAATTAAGAGTTCTATTGCGTGTCAGCCTAGAGCCACATAATCTTTGCTCAAAAAATCAACCCAATTTATATCAATTAACCCAAAGCAAATCCAGCTTTTTGTATGCTTAATAGAAGCATACATAAAATAATAAAACACACCATAATTAGAGGTGATTCACTGTAATTTTTTCTTATTGACTAAGCATTACAACAGCAATAAAACATAACGTACTCTGTTGTTGAGTGTATCCAAAATGCCCTTTTATACAGGTGCAGAGTCCAAGGTTAGTCTCCACGATCTTGAATTTAGCTGCATGATATTCTATGGGAAGCTTGGTGTCAAGTGGAAAGTGCTGACTTGGTTAGAGACTTAGGATTTCTAGTTTTAAAAATCTGTCAATTATTACCTTTGTGACCTCAGGCAGTTCACTTAAACTTCCTTAGGTTCTGTTCCTTTATCTATAAAATAACAGCAATGAATATATTCCCATAAACTTCCTAGAGTTGTGTTAAGTAAACATCACTCCAAGGTCAGACAAGAAGATCTGATATAAATTATCAGTGACATACTATACTGATCAAACATTTATGGTCTTAAAATAACTGCTTGTTCATTAAGGTATTATACCCCTTATTCAGCATTTGACAGCTCTAAAGATCTACTCCCTTGTTATCCTTCAGCTGCTAGACATGGAGGTCCAACTCCTGTACTCAAGGTAGTCAAGGAAGGGGTAAAGTCACAGCAGCTTTCATTTCCTACCCGAACCCCCATTTTATCCAGGTATGACTGACAAATAAAATTATGTACATTTAAAGTGTACAATGTTATGTCTTGATATACATATACATTGTGAAATGATCACTATAATGAAGCTAAGTTATGCATGATATTTAATGGTCTATGTCAGTTCTGCTCAGAATGTGGCCCTCAGACCAACAGCACTGGCATTACTGGGATTTGTTTTAAAACTTATATACTTGGGTTATATACAGACACATAAAATTAGAATACATCAGGGTTGGGACCAGGCATCTGTGTTTTAATAAGATCTCCACGTAATTTTCATACTGACTAAAGTTTGAGAAGTCCTGGTTCAGATAAAGTCTTATTTATTTAGAAATTTTATTTTCAAACACTAAAAGTATAATGCCGTTTAAAGGGAGCATTATTATAATTAAATACATGAAAAGATACAAGTGGATAGCCAGCACATGTCGCATAAACTCCTCTGTATCCATAGTCTGTATCTATTATTTTCATTTTTTACAAAAATTAAGTGACCACTTATGTATGCTAATATTAATAATGAGTTTCAACTAATTATATAACAATGAATTACAGACTTAGCATATATCTGAAAGAGGTAGAATGCTTGCCTTATAATATGTTAGTCATGACAAATGAGGAGTATACCATAAAAATAAAATTAAAATTACTATCCTGACACGAACAAAACTGAGTAGACAGGGAATAGGATGACAGTTTAGGATTATTGCTAATACTGAGAAAACCTTTCAGAAGATAGCATACCCCACATTGTTCTTCGTTAGAATAATAGTGCTTTACTACTAAGAAAAAAAAAGCACTTGCTGAATATAACCAACAACTTAATAAAAGTTTAAAAAAAGAAAAAGAAAAAAATGCAGTTGGGAAGCCGTAAGGCAGAAATATTGACCAGAAGAGAAAGCATAGATTGAAACATGGCAAAAAGTTAGAACAGAAAAAATAAAATAAAATAAAATAAGCTAGAGATAGGGAGTGGATGGAGGCAAACTCAGAGACAGAAAAAAAAGAGCAAAAGGATCATTAATAAAGCTGTGAGGCTGTTAGCTGAGGACATGTGAACTCATAAATATGAAGACCCCCCTCCCATGAGGGTCTCAGAATTGCGTGGTTAAACACGCAGATGAGCTGTATGTGAACACATTCACATGTCCCAGCACCCACCACTCCCCCCTGCTTTATAGCTAAAGACAAAACTAGAAGGCTGAGGATTGAGTCTGGAACTCTCTTCTAATGGTATTTTCATCCTGGTGTGTAGGAAGTGTTGGAAACAATAAGGTTATTCTTAAGACATCATTCCTTGCTTTCTATGGAAAAAGTATCGTACCCAGTGTAAGAAAACAGTCTCCACTCAGGATAATTCAAAATCCTACCCAGAAGGAATACAATATTGGAATCATCGTATTATTATAAGAATTGTTTTTCAAAATTCAGAAAGAGTAGCACATTTTGAAATTTTTATTACTTTAACAAGCATCGCTACAAAAGCAGGTTGTTGTTTTGTTTTGTTAATTTTTAAAAAATTGTTGTTTTAGAACAATATCAAGCCAAGCTAAAGTTAATAAGGTGAAAGAAAACCAGTCAGTTTCCATCTGCTGTAACTACACTCTGTTGACATCTTTACATGGTCATGTGCATGTGCATGTGAATTTTAGAAAAAAGTTCACAGCCTGCACGAATTTTTAGTGTCAATTAACCAAGAGCTACAATCATTGTTATTTTAATAACTGTATTTATTTCAAAGAAACCCAAGTAATGCAGCTTCCTGCAAAAGACTTGAAACTGACTAAGCTCTCCGGGCATCAGCATTTTTAAGGAAAGAGGTTCACAGTTTACCATGTTATTTATAAGCATATTGGAAGAGAAAGATTAAAAACAGCATTGTAAGTGTCTCCCTAAATTTTATGCCTGCCAACTCTTTACTCATATTGCAAAAAAAGAAAAGAGTATAAACTAAGAGGATATAATCTGCTCATACCTTGATTAAACCAAGGCAGAAAACTCCCCAAAGTTTCTGTGTCATTCTGGAGAAATGCCTATGGAAGCTATCTGATGAAGCCAGTCATTCTGTAACAGCTCTCACATTTGTGGAGGCTCTGTCATGTACCCTTTTAGCTGACCACCTCCAGGAAGCCTCCAGATATCAGTCCAATTCTATACCTCCCTGCTCCTAGCACCAGATTATATTCTCAAGTAGCATGTATAAACCTTGATGTAGTTGATGCTTCCAAACTAGATCATACTGTCTTGAAGAAGCTTCCGTTACAGCCCACCTAGGACAGAATGTAGTACTTTTGCACATTTAGAAGATGCTAAATATTTCAGTTCAAGCCTGAGTCATCATGCTTAATGTATTTACCAGGGATTCCATATTTGTCACACAAGGATATTTGAGTCAGCCAGTATTGTTACCACATATAATTTGTTTAGGAGCTGAGTGTTTTTATAATGGTTGTTGAGTATGATGAATCTAAGAAGAATTCAAAACCCATATTTTGTACTTATGACAAATTTTCTAAAGTTAGAAGAAGTTATACTCAAAATTACCAAAGAAGATCTTTGAGGAAAAATTCTTTTAGGTTTGGGGAGAAATAAGAAAAAGAATACCACATTTGTGAAACTAACCTCCCTTATTTGATCCTTCAACTCTAGTGGATTTACTTCTGGATTAAATGGGTCATGGGTGCATTGATTATGATTGCCAAATCCAAAAATCCCGAAGTGGTCTGTTGAGACAATATCTGTAAATAGGAGAATCAATATTTGCTGGAGAATCTGGAATAGTTCGTCTAAGACAGACTTTTTATGTCTCACTCATCTGGGCTTAGGAAAGGTTCCTGGATATGTTCCAAGATTTCAATCTGGCTAGAGAGTTTAAGGGAAAAACTCATTTTCACTCTTCTGAAAAGGAACTTGACCTCCACCTTCAAGTTCTTATCCAACAGCATAATTACTGGGAACATACTTAACCAGTTGTGGAGAAGATTTCAACGTCTATATTTATCCAGTTTTTCTTGGAAAATTTTAGAACTCCAATTTCTAGTTGTTAGCTTGTAGCAGTCTGTGACTCTTAAAGGGTATGAAGCAGCCCTTGTTGTGGCCATTTCTGAAAACAATGCCTCATCCTGCATCCGGGTACCACATGCAACTTCCTTCAGTGTGCAATACCTTGAACACATTGCTTCTGAAATGTCTGAAATGTTTCTCAAAAGGATGAGTTTCTCTCTCCAACATTCCCAAGTTAATGCCTTAGCATAAATCCAAGACAATCACAAAGTTTACCTTTGCAGGCTGTGGAAAGATGATACAGTGATTGGAAAAAGACTAAGACTGGGTACCAATCACCTTGGTTTCTAATCTCACCTATGAAACAGGCTTAGAAATAAGTCTCTTTACCTCTCTGGGATTGAACAGAATAATTTATACAGTCTTGCCAGCTTTATCAATTCTAATATTATGTAATATGAGGAGTCTGGAAATATCTCTACTCTTTCTCAACAATTACCATGACAATAATATATTGTCAATAAATGTATGTAACATTCTTCTTTCTCTTTCTCTACATAAAGTGTTATCTGTTCATTCAGCCAGTTATATAACCTAGGCATTGACAGACCCTGTATCAATTAGGGTTCTTCTGGTTGGAGTAATAAAACATGATTTAAATTCATGCAAGAACAAGGCAGAATTTTTTATAATTATGACCTGAATAAAATCTGGAATATCCTGTAGACCCATCCTGTCATAGTCAAAGAAATGTGCTCTCACAATCTAATTTAATTATTGATTAAAAAAATAACTCCTGTCTTTCCTGAAGTCTCTCAAATGAATTCAAAGAGATACGATTTATAATTCAAAGAAGTATTTCATAAAATCTTCCACTGTCAATCCTCTCTCGACAGCTCTGTCATACTGAGGCCAGCTTACAGTCCCTCTTTCAACTCCTTCAGCATTCACTCCTAATCAGAGCTTCCTCATTTCTTCCCTCCTCCATTTCTCCAAATTCTCATAATCCTGTCTGTTTTTAATCCCCCTTCCAATGTAAAGTAAAAGTCTCTTTTTTTTTTTTTTTTTTTTTTTTTTTGCGGTATGCGGGCCTCTCACCGTTGTGGCCTCTCCCGTCGCGGAGCACAGGCTCTGGACGCGCAGGCCCAGCGGCCACGGCCTACGGGCCCAGCCACTCCGCGGCACGTGGGATCCTCCCGGACCGGGGCACGAACCCGTGTCACCTGCATCGGCAGGCGGACTCCCAACCACTGCGCCACCAGGGAAGCCCAAAAGTCTCTTTTTTTCTAATGTTTCAGGTCTATCTACCAATCACTCAGAATCAATTCTACAAAGCCAAGGAACTTTGCTGAAAAACTTGGAACCAACTTTAGAAAGCAAAGAAAAAGAGGAAAAAGAAGCAAGATTATCTCAATGGGTATATTAAAGAGGGAAAAATCAAACTTTTATAACTTTACATATTTTCTTTTCTACATTTTAAGATACACGAGGAAGGGGTCTCTTGACACTCCATGTGAAGGATGTAGCTGGGCCACTGGAATAAACTAGAAATAATAGTATGAATATTTTCAAGGGTATCTTTTATTTTTCAATCTCTGCTTTTTGTCTCTGGGCCTGTTTGGTTTTGTTTCTTTTTTCCAACTCTAGAAACTGTTCTCCACTACTTTTTTGTCTCTATATAGTAGAAAGCACGTCCTCTGTGAGCTTTCCTTTTAATTTGATATATATTCAGCTACCAATAGAGTAAATCATCTTTTTGTAATAGGAAGGGAATCTGATTCAGTTTATATCTCATGTCCACTCAACATCTAATTAAAAATAACCAAGTTGACGAGTTTGTATTTTAGCAAGTACATATTGATGTGGTTGCAAGATGGATTTCTTAAAACACAGTAGGGCTGTGGTGTGAGAAGACAACTATAGGGCCAGTCATAAATTCTAACTCTGACTGCAAGAGTATAATTCCTGCTGATTTAGATAGGCCTAGAGTATCCTCTGGCTCCTCATTGTTGTTATTTCAGTTGTATTTCACGCCATGGTTTCAATGATATATTCCTTACTGTTGGGTGAGACACTTTAAAAATATATTTCTAGGGGCTTCCGGGAAGATTGCGGAAGAGTAAAATGCGGAGATCACCCCGCTCCCCACAGATACACCAGAAATACATCTACACGTGGAACAACTCCTACAGAACACCTACTGAACGCCGGCAGAAGACCTCAGACCTCCCAAAAGGCAAGAAACTCCCCACGTACCTGGGTAGGGCAAAAGAAAAAACAGAGACAAAGAATAGGGACGGGACCTGCACCAGTGGGAGGGAGCCGTTAAGGAGGAAAGATTTCCACACACTAGAAGCCCCTTCGCGGGCAGAGACTACGGTGGCGGAGGGGGAAAGCTTCGGAGCCGCGGAAGAGAATGCACAGCAACAGGGGTGCGGAGGGCAAAGAGGAGAGATTCCCGCACAGAGGACCAGGGCCGACCGGCACTCACCAGCCCGAGAGGCCTGTCTGCTCACCCGCTGGGGCGGGTGGGGCTGGAAGCTGAGGCTCGGGCTTCCGTCGGAGCGCAGGGAGAGGACTGGGGTTGGTGGCGTGAACACAGCCTGAAGGGGGCTAATGCGCCACAGCTAGCCGGGAGGGAGTCCGGAGAAAAGTCTGGACCTGCCTAAGAGGGAAGAGACTTTTTCTTCCCTCTTTGTTTCCTGGTGCGCGAGGAGAGGGGATTAAGAGCGCAGCTTAAAGGAGCTCCAGAGACGAGCGCGAGCCACGGCTGAAAGCGCAGACCCCAGAGATGGGCGCGAGCCGCGGCTAAAAGCACGGACCCCAGAGACGGGCGGGAGACGCTAAGGCTGCTGCTGCCGCCGCCAAGAAGCCTGTGTGCGAGCACAGGTCACTATCCACACCCCGCTTCCGGGGAGCCTGTGCAGCCCGCCACTGCCAGGGTCCTGGGTTCCAGGGATAACTTACCTGGGAGAATGCACGGCGCCTCAGGCTGGTGCAACGTCACGCCGGCCTCCGCCGCCGCAGGCTCGCCCCGCACTCCGTGCCCCTCCCTCCCTCCCCCCGGCCTGAATGAGCCAGAGTCCCGGAAGCAGTGGCTCCTTTAACCCCGTCCTGTCTGAGCGAAGAAACGACGCCCTCCGGCGACCTACACGCAGAGGCGGGGCCAAATCCAAAGCTGAGCCCCTGGAGCTGTGAGAACACACAAGAGAAAGGGAAATCTCTCCCAGCAGCCTCAGGAGCAGCGGATTAAATCTCCACAATCAACTTGATTTACCGTGCATCTGTGGAATACTGAATAGACAACGAATCATCCCAAATTAAGGCGGTGGACTTTGAGAGCAAGATTTATGATTTTTTCCCCTTTTCCTCTTTTTGTGTGTATGTGTATGCTTCTGTGTGAGATTTTGTCTATATAGCTTTGCTTCCACCATTTGTCCTAGGGTTCTATCCATCTGTTTTTCTTTTTTCTCTTAATAATTATTTTTTATTTTAATAACTTTATTATATTTTATCTCACTTTATTTTATTTTACTTTATCTTCTTTCTTTCTTTTTTCCGTCCCTCCCTCCTTCCTTCCTTCCTCCCTCCCTCCCTCCCTCCTTTCTTTCTTTCTTTCTGTCTTTCTTTCTTTCTTTCTACTTCTGCTAATTCTTTCTTTCTACTTTTTCTCCCTTTTATTCTGAGCCGTGTGGATGAAAGGCTCTTGGTGCTGCAGCCAGGAGTCAGTGCTGTGCCTCTTAGGTGGGAGAGCAGGATACAAAACTAATGCACAGAAATCTCTGGCATTCCTATACACTAATGAAGAAAAATCTGAAAGTGAAATCAAGAAAACACTCCCATTTACCATTGCAACAAAAAGAATAAAATATCTAGGAATAAACCTACCTAAGGAGACAAAAGACCTGTAGGCAGAAAATTATAAGACACTGACGAAAGAAATTAAAGATGATACAAATAGATGGAGAGATATACCATGTTCTTGGATTGGAAGAATCAACATTGTGAAAATGACTCTACTACCCAAAGCAATCTACAGATTCAATGCAATCCCTATCAAGCTACCACTGGCATTTTTCACAGAACTAGAACAAAAAATTTCACAATTTGTATGGAAACACAAAAGACCCCGAATAGCAAAAGCAATCTTGAGAACGAAAAAGGGAGCTGGAGGAATCAGGCTCCCTGACTTCAGACTATACTACAAAGCTACAGTAATCAAGAGAGTATGGTACTGGCACAAAAACAGAAAGATAGATCAATGGAACAGGATAGAAAGCAGGAAACCATGAACAAGACCAAAAGACAACCCTCAGAATGGGAGAAAATATTTGCAAATGAAGCAACTGACAAAGGATTAATCTCCAAAATTTATAAGCAGCTCATGCAGCTTAATAACAAGAAAACAAATAACCCAATCCAAAAATGGGCAGAAGACCTAAATAGACATTTCTCCAAAGAAGATATACAGACTGCCAACAAACACATGAAAGAATGCTCAACATCACCAATCATTAGAGAAATGCAAATCAAAACTACAATGAGATATCATCTCACACCAGTCAGAATGGCCATCATCAAAAAATCTAGAAACAATAAATGCTGGAGAGGGTGTGGAGAAAAGGGAACCCTCTTGCTCTGTTGTTGGGAATGTAAATTGATACAGCCACTGTGGAGAACAGTATGGAGGTTCCTTAAAAAACTACAAATAGAACTACCATATGACCCAGCAATCCCACTACTGGGCATATACCCTGAGATAACCATAATTCAAAAAGAGTCATGTACCAAAATGTTCATTGCAGCTCTATTTACAATAGCCCGGAGATGGAAACAACCTAAGTGTCCATCATTGGATGAATGGATAAAAAAGATGTGGCACATATATTCAATTGAATATTACTCAGCCATAAAAATAAATGAAATTGAGATAATTTGTAGTGAGGTGGATAGACCTAGAGTCTGTCATACAGAGTGAAGTAAGTCAGAAAGAGAGAGACAAATACCGTATGCTAACACATATATATGGAACTTAAGAAAAAAAAATGTCATGAAGAACCTAGGGGTAAGACAGGAATAAAGACACAGACCTACTAGAGAATGGACTTGAGGATATGGGGAGGGGGAAGGGTAAGGTGTGACAAAGCGAGAGAGAGGCATGGACATATATACACTACAAAACGTAAGGTAGATAGCTAGTGGGAAGCAGCCGCATAGCACAGGGAGATCAGCTCGGTACTTTGTGACCACCTGGAGGGGTGGGATAGGGAGGGTGGGAGGGAGGGAGATGCAAGAGGGAAGAGATATGGGAACATATGTATATATATAACTGATTCATTTTGTTGTAAAGCAGAAACTAACACACCATTGTAAAGCAATTATCCTACAATAAAGATGTTAAAAAATTAAAAAATAAAAAAAGCTAAAAGGAAGTTTCATGGGGCAGAGTACAGTAAATGCAGAAATGGAAATAAATGTGTGTAACACAACAGCCCTAATTCTGACATCACAGATGTTCTTTGTAAACACCATTTATGTTTTTTTATCCTAATTTAGGAGATTTAATTTCTTATATTCATGAATGTTCACTAGTAGACTATATACAGTATATGATTTTAAACTGAAATAAATATTGCCCATAATCACAAAAAAATAAATAAGTAAATAAAAATATATTTCTAG
Source organism: Delphinus delphis (assembly GCF_949987515.2). Lineage (NCBI taxonomy): Eukaryota > Metazoa > Chordata > Mammalia > Artiodactyla > Delphinidae > Delphinus > Delphinus delphis. The sequence continues at coordinate 91,282,076 of NC_082690.1, forward strand.
AGATAAAACATTTTGCTCATTATTCATTATATATCTTTTCACAATATTGTCACATGATTTAGTTTTCCTAATGAAACCTATCAGATGTTTATTTTACCTAAAATCTTGCTTTTAGACTTGTAAGGTATTAAAATTTTTCAGTATTCTCACTGTGTAGATGATGAGACTGAGAGACTTACCCAAGACCACATAGCTGGTAAGAGAAAAACACAGCAATTTTTCTCTCTTTACTGCTCATTTAGTTTCACACTTGGGTCAATTCACTGTCAGTAAACCTGTTCTATACATTGGAGGAAGATTAAACTTCGGATTCTTGCTAGGTTAGCATATATAATTTTCAAAAGAAAACTAAAGATAGAACCAGTAGCTTTGCAATTTTATACAACTTAATGTACTAGTTAAACTCATTGTTGAGCTAGGTCCAAAGTCATATGACCCAGGATATTCATAAAATTATGCATTTTCTTTGTATCTTAGTATCTAGAGTAATAGTGAATTCTTCCATGGTTTTAAATGTACATAAGTAGTTTTAAAATGACCTTCAATCAAATACCTGCATTCCAGGTGTTCAGGAAGAATTCACTTAGAGTGTAAAACTGGATTTGAAGTTTCTTTAGTCAAACATATTCACCTAGATTTTGCATTTCTACATTTCGCATTCTTACATCCAAAAAAGAAGGGAGCAAAAAGGAAGAGAAAAGATCATGCTACTTAATTTGATCAAGATAAAGGGAAAGTAGGGAAGGAAGAATGAGCAAAGATGGGGCCTAATGAGTTAACTACACTGACTATAGAGACCAGCAAAATCATGGGGCAGAGCAAGCAAGCTTAAAAAATTTTCTTGGTGATCAAGCTATATAAGCAGCAACAAGACAGTAGGTATACAGAAAGATCCAGACTGAGCAACTCTCCATTCAAGGCCAAATTCACACAGATAACATGCACATTAGAAGATGGGGTAGGTAGGATGGGGGTTGCCTCTCAGGAGGAACTGAGAGGCAAGTCAGAAGCTTCTATAGATTAGTTGGGGAACCAAACTTAGGGAATTTTGTCTTTGTGATGGTTAATTTTATGTGTCAACTTGACTGGGCTAAGTGATGCTCAGAGAGCTGGTAAACTTTATTTCTGGGTATGTCAGTGAGGGTACTTTAAGAAGACATTACCATTTGAATCAGTAAGTGACTGAGCAAAGAAGATTTGCCCTCATCAATGTGGGTGGGCACCATCATCACAACTATTGGGGGCCTAAATAGAGCAAAAAGGTGGAGGAAGGATAAATTCTCTTTCTCTCTTCTTAAGCTGGGCTATCCAACATTATCCTTCCCTCAAACATTAGAGTTCCTGGTTCTGGTTTGACTTCAGCCTGATTATACCACCAATTTTCTTAGTTCTCCAGCATGCAAATGTCATTTTGCGGCATATCTGAGCCTCCATAATTGGATGAGCCAATTTTCATAATAAATATTCTTTTATCTATTTATCTATCTATCTATCTATCTATATCTTATTGGTTCTGTTTCCTTGGAGACTCTAACTAATATGGTCCTAGGGTGAAGAAGTTCTAAAGGTATTTTGGCTGGCCAAGGACATTTTGAAGTAGTAGAATAACCTCTTGGTCTCAGTCGTTTAAATTACTAGATGCCCCAGGCTGCTCCTGACAGTAGTGATTAAAAAAATTATAGATTGACCCCTGGAGATCTGAGTCTAGGCATATTGAGAGCTGTGATTAGTTTTGAGTAGGTTTGATATATAACACCACAGTGATTATGGTGCACCATTCAGAATAACTACAGTTTTCACTTGTTGATTAAGGAAGGTAGGGTTGTTATAAATATATATTTTAAAATTTATGACAGTTTTTAAATAGATGTTTTCCATTTGGGATATACATTCTTTGGTCCTAAAAACTTAAGAACAAAATGCTGCTCTTTAGTCAACCTATCAAGTTTCAAATTAGTCTGAAAAGGCTCTGTCTCATTCTGTTTCTTCTAAATGCCTCTTTAGAATTTGACTTTCTCATTAAAATAGAAATGGTAAGAATACACTAAAACAGACTTGCTGTGGCACAGCCAACACACACACCCTCTGTGATTTTCCCTATCTAAGTTCAGAAATATCTCTGGTTCCCTCCACATTGCCAACTCACACTGAATATTCACGTTCATCCTCATTTATTTATGTTCAGCCTGGATAATAGAAAGAAATTCACATTGAGGGTTCAAGACAGCAGAGTAGAAGGACGTGAACTCACTCCCTCTTGCGAGAGCACTGGAGTCACAACTAATTACTGAACAATCATCAACAGGAAGACACTGGAACTCACCAAAAAATATACCCCACATCCAAAGACAAAGGAGAAGCTACAATGAGATGGTAGGAGGGGTGCAATCACAATAAAATCAAAACCCATAACTGCTGGGTGGGTGACTCACATACTGGGGAAAAATTATACCACAGAAATCCACCCACTGGAGCAAAGCTTCTGAGCCCCATGTCAGGCTTTCCAACCTGGGGGGCGTCCCACAATGGGAGGGGGAATTGCCAGAGAATCAGACTCTGAAGGCTAGTGGGATTTGATTGCAGGACTTCAACAGGACTGGGGGAAACAGAGACTCCACTCTTGGAGGGCACACACAAAGTAGTGTGTGCATCAGGACCCAGAGGAAGGAGCAATGACCCCATAGGAGACTGAAACAGACCTACCTGCTAGTGTTGGAGGGTCTCCTGCAGAGTTGGGGGTGGCTATGGCTCACGGTGGGGACAAGGACACTGGCAGCAGAAGTTCTGGGACTTACTCCTTGGCATGAGCCCTTCTGGAGTCTGCCATTAGCCCACCAAAGAGCCTGTAGTATCCAGTGCTGGGTCATCTCAGGCCAAAACACCAACAGGGAGGGAATTCAGGCCCACTCATCAGCAGACAAGCAGATTAAAGTCTTACTGAGCTCTGCCCACCAGAGCAACTCCCAGCTCTACCCACCACAAGTCCCTCCCATCAGGAAACTTGCACAAGCCTCTTAGATAGCCTCATCCACCAGAGGGCAGACAGCAGAAGCAAGGAGAACTACAATCCTGAAGCCTGTGGAACAAAAACCACATTCACAGAAAGATAGACAAAATGAAAAGGCAGAGGACTATGTACTATATGAAGGAACAACATAAAACCCCAGAAAAACAATTAAATGGAGTGGAGATAGGCAACTTTCCAGAAAAAGAATTCAGAATAATGATAATGAAGATGATCCATGACCTTGGAAGAGGAATAGAGGCAAAGATAGAGAAGATGCAAGAATAAAGAACAAACACTTAGAAGATTTAAAGAACTAACAGAGATGAACAATATAATAAATGAAATGAAAAATACACTAGAAGGAATCAATAGTAGAATAAGTGAGGCAGAAGAACAGATAAGTGACCTGGAAGACAGAATGAGGGAATTCACTGCCACAGAACAGAATAAAGAAAAAAGAAGGAACAGCAAAGAAGACAGCCTCTTTCTCATAAGAGACCTCTGGGACAACATTAAACACAACAACATTCGCATTATAGGGGTCTCAGAAGGAGAAGAGAGAGAGAAAGAACCCAAGAAAATATTTGAAGAGATTATAGTCGAAAACTTCCCTAACATGGGAAAGGAAATAGTCACTTAAGTCCATGAGCACAGGGAGTCCCAGGAAGGATAAACCCAAGGAGAAACAAGCCAAGACACATAGTAGTCAAACTGACGAAAATTAAAGACAAAGAAAAATTATTAAAAGCAGCAAGGGAAAAATGACAAATAACATACAAGGGAACTCCCATAAGGTTAACAGCTGATTTCTCAGCAGAAACTCTATAAGGCAGAAGGAAGTGGCATGATATAGTTAAAGTGATGAAAGGGAAGAACGTACAACCAAGATTACTCTACCTGGCAAGGATCTCATTCAGGCTCAATGGAGAAATCAGAAGGTTTACAGACAAGCAAAACTAATACAATTCAGCACCACCAAACCAGCTCTACAACAAATGCTAAAGGAACTTCTCTAAGTGGTAAACACAAGAGAAAAGGACCTACAAAAACAAACACAAAACAATTAAGAAAATGGTCATAGGAACATACATATCGATAATTACATTAAATGAGAATGGATTAAACGCTCCAACCAAAAGACACAGGCTTGCTGAATGGATACAAAAACAAGACCCATATATATGCTGTCTACAAGAGATCCACTTCAGACTTAGGGACACGTACAGACTGAAAGTGAGGGGATTGAAAAAGATATTACATGCAAATGAAAATCAAAAGAAAGCTGGAGTAGCAATACTCACATCAGATAAAATAGACTTCACAATAAGAATTTACAAGAGACAAGGAAGGACACTACATAGTGATCAAAGGATCAATCCAAGAAGAAGATACAATAATTATAAACATATATGCAACCAGCATAGAAGCACCTCAATACATAGGGCAAATGCTAAAAGCTATAAAAGAGGAAATCGACAGTAACACAATAGTAGTGGGGGAATTTTACACCTCACTTACACCATTGGACAGATCATCCTTAACACCTCACTTACACCATTAGACAGATCATCCAGACAGAAAATTAATAAGGAAACACAAGCTTTAAATGACACAATAGACCAGATAGATTTAATTGATATTTTTAGGACATTCCATCCAAAAACAGCAGATTACACCTTCTTCTCAAATACACAAGGAACATTCTCCAGGATAGATCACATTTGGGTCACAAATCAAGCCTTGGTAAATTTAAGAAAACTGAAATGATATCAAGCATCTTTTCCAACCACAATGCTATGAGATAAGAAGTATATTACAGGGGGGAAAAACGTAAAAAAAAAAAAAAAAAAAAGGAGGCTAAACAATACATTACTAAATAACCAAGAAATCACTGAAGAAATCAAAGAGAAAATCAAGAAATACTTAGAAACAAATGACAATGAAAACACGATGATCCAAAACCTATGGGATGCAGCAAAAGCAGTTTTAAGAGGGAAGTTTATAGTTATACAAGCCTACCTCAAGAAACAAGAAAAATTTCTAGTAAACAATCTAACCTTACACCTAAATGAACTAGAGAAAAAAGGATAAACAAAACCCAAAGTTGGTAGAAGGAAAGAAATCATAAAGATCAGAGCAGAAATAAATTAAATAGAAACAAAGAAAACAATAGCAAAGATCAATAAAACTAAAAGCTGGTTCTTTGAGAAGATAAACAAATTGATAAACCTTTAGCCAGACTCATCAAGAAAAAGAGGGAGAGGACTCAAATCAATAAAAATAGAAACTAAAAAGGAAAAGCTTCAACAGACAATGCAGAAATACACAGAATCATAAGAGACCACTACAAGCAACTCTATGCTAATAAGATGGACAACCTGGAAGAAATGGACAAATTCTTAAAAAGGTATAACCTGCCAAGGCTGAACCAGAAAGAAATAGAAAATATGAACAGACAAATCACAAGTAATGAAATTGAAAGTGTGTTTAAAAATCTTCCAACAAACAAAGTCCAGGACCAGATGACTTCAGAGGTGAATTCTACCAAACATTTAGAGAAGAGCTAACACCTTTCCTTCTTAATCTCTTCCCAAAAATTGCAAAGAACATTCCCAAACTCATTCTACTAGGCCACCATCACCCCAGAACCAGACAAAGATATCACAAAAAAAGAAAATTACAGACCAATATCACTGATGAAAATTCAGTGATGAATATTTCACTGAAATGCTAGCAAACAGAATCCAACAACACATTTAAAGGATCATACACCATGATCAAGTGGGATTTATCCCAGGGATGCAAGCATTCTTCAGTATATGCAAATCAATCAATGTGATACAACATATTAACAAACTGAAGAATAAAAACCATATGATCACCTAAATAGATGCAGAAAAAGCTTTTGACAAAATTCAACACCCATTTATATAAAAACTCTCCAGAAAGTGGGCATAGAGGGAAAGTACCTCAACGTAATAAAGGCCATATAGGACAAGCCCACAGCAAACATCATTCTCAATGGTGAAAAACTGAAAGCATTTCCTCTAAGATCAGGAACAAGACAAGGATGTCCACTCTCGCCACTATTATTCAACATAGTTTTGGAAGTCCTAGCCATAGCAATCTGAGAAGAAAAAGAAATAAAAAGAATACAAATTGGAAAAGAAGTAAAACTGTCACTGTTTGCAGATGACATGATAGTATATACATAGATAATCCTAAACATGCCACCAGAAAACTACTAAAGCTAATGAATGAATTTGGTAAAGTTGCAGGACACAAAATTAATGCAAACAAATCTCTTGCGTTCTTATATACTAACAATGAACTATCAGAAAGAGAAATTAAGGAAACAATCCCATTCACCATTGCAACGAAAAGAATAAAATACCTAGGAACAAACCTACCAAAGGAGGTAAGAGACCGGTACTCAGAAAACTACAAGACACTGATGAAAGAAATCAAAGATGACACAGACCGATGGAGAGATATACCATGTTCTTGGATTGGAAGAATCAATATTGTGAAAATGACTATACTACCCAAAGCAATCTACAGATTAAATGCAATCCCTATCAAAATACCGATGGCATTTTTTTTTTACAGAACTAGAACAAAAAATCTTAAAATTTGTATGGAGACAAAAAAGACATCAAATAGCCAAAGCAATCTTGAGGGAAAAAAGCAGAGCTGGAGGAATCAGACTCCCTGGCTTCAGACTATACTACAAAGCTACAATAATCAAGAATATGGTACTGGCACAAAAACAGAAATTTACATCAGTGGAACAGGATAGAAACCCCAGAAATAAACCCACACACCTATGGTCAACTAATCTATGACAATGTAGGCAAGGATATACAATGAAGAAAAGACAGTCTCTTCAATAAGTGGTGCTGGGAAAACTGGACTGCTACATGTAAAAGAATGAAATTAGGACACTCCCTAACACCATACACAAAAATAAACTCAAAATGGATTAAAGAGCTAAGTGTAAGACCTAACACTATAAAACTCTTAGAGGAAAACATAGGCAGAACACTCTTTGACATAAATCACAACAAGGTCTTTTTTTGATCCACCTCCTAGAGTAATGGAAATAAAAACAAAAATAAACAAATGGGACTTAATGAAACTTAAAAGCTTTTTGCACAGCAAAGATTACTATAAATGAGATGAAAAGACAACCCTCAGAATGGGAGAAAATATTTGCAAACGAATCAACAGACAAAGGATTAATCTCCAAAATATATAAACAGCTCATGCTGCTCAATATTAAAAAAAACAAATGATGCAATCAAAACGTGGGCAGAAGACCTAAATAGACATTTCTCCAAAGAAAGACATACAGATGGCCAACAGACACATGAAAAGCTGCTCAACATCACTAATTATAAGAGAAATGCAAATCAAAACTACAATGAGGTATTGCCTCACCCTGGTTAGAATGGGCTTCAACAGAAAATCTACAAACAATGAATGCTGGAGAGGGTGTGGAGAAAAAGGAACCCAGTTGCACTGTTGGTGGGAATGTAAACTGATAGAGCCACTATGGAGAACAGTATGGAGGTTCCTTAAAAAACTAAAATAGAATTATCATATGACCCAGCAATCCCACTACTGGGCATATACCCAGAGAAAACTGTAATTCAAAAAAGACACATGTACCCCAATGTTCCTTGCAGCACTGTTTACAATAGCCAGGTCATGGAAGCAACCTAAATGCCCATCGACAGACAAATGGATAAAGAAGATGTGGTACATATATACAATGGAATATTACTCAGCCATAAAAAGGAACTAAATTGGTTCATTTGTGGAGATGTAGATGGACCTAGAGACTGTCATACAGAGTGAAGTAAGAGTGAAGAAAGAGAAAAATATCGTATATTAACGCATATATGTGGAATCTAGAAATATGGTACAGATGAACTGGTTCGCAAGGCAGAAATAGAGACACAGATGTAGAGAACAAACATATGGACACCAAGGGGGGAAAGTGGGGGGTGGGGGGTTGGTGGTGGTGGGATGAGTTGGGAGATTGGGATTGCCATATATATTCTATTATGTATAAAATAGATAACTAATAAGAACCTGCTGTATAAAAAATAAAATAAAATTCAAAAAAATTAAAAATGCAGAGGGAATTCCTTCTGCTCTATAGAATGGTTGCCATAGAGTGGACCATATTTGCCTATGAAAGCCAGTCTTTCAACTGCATTCATCTGTGACAATAAATTTAAGGCTTACACCAACAAAGAGAGCAGAGAGAAAAAAAATGAAACACTTTGCCAGAGCTTGACTGGACAGCTGTTATTTTTTGTTAGGGATATAAGAGTTTATAAGAAAGTACCTCTCAAAGATGGAATGCTTATATGTATATTCTTTACAGATGAAACTTTAAAGAAAAACCCCTCAATAGAATCCTGTAAATGTACATGTACAGAAACATATGTGAGCACAAATGGCAATATTTAAAATGATCTGAAGTCAGAAAACTGCAATAAAATCTGTATTCTTCCATTTTCCTTAAAAAAGAAAAAGAAATTCACATTGACTTAAAGGATTCCTGATGAGCAGTAAACACAAAATTAACTTTCTTAAAACTTCAAGATTTATGTCAATGAAAAGAAGAGTTAAAAAAGAAAAAAATTAAAAGTACTTAAGTGGGTTCTTCCTTTAGGTCTATCTAAATGTTATATATATCTTCGAAAACACCATGGATATTAAAAAGTGTATAGCTTATAAAAGCTGTATGAATAAGCAAGCAACATTTCTAATTTTCTTATCTGTGAAATGGGGATGATATTAATTCACTTCAAGGGTGATTGTGAACCAAAAAAATTGTTAAGTGTTGTCCAAAATGCAATGCATGCCATTATTATAATCACTGATGTAAAGCTCTATCTGGATTGGTAGTCAAACAAGAGGTCACCAAATGCCAGATGGATGGCATAAAGATGATCACAGTAACTACTCAAATTTTGAAGTTGGAAAAATATAATTCAGAGGGTCTAACCCAGACCTACTGAATTAAAACTTCTGCAGATGAATCTGAATTTATTTTAAAGTTCCCGTGGTAATTCTGATAGCTGGCCAAATTTGGATTTTAGTGAATAAACACACGTTAAAACTGCTGATATTAATAGCAGTTTTAACAGCTAATTTTTACTGTGTGTTTATGGTTTGCCTGGCATTTTGCTATGTGTGATATATGACACATTCTTGTAACCACCATAGAAAGGAAGAGCTGTAGGTTAATCTCATTTGACAAATTAGGAAATAGAAAGAGAGGTGAAGTAACTCCCTAAAGTTGATAGAGTGGGATGATGCCAAAGCTGGGACCCAAACCTAGGTCTTCCTGGAAACTGAGGTCTTCCTGACTCCAGAACTAGCCCAGTTATCTTCAATAGTATACTATACCATCCATTCTAAAACACTGTACAGACACTTTTCTAATTTTTTTTCCTGTGGAGTTCAGTAGCTCCATAACAACTAAAACCATTTGAGCACATTCTTCCTTTTTAAATGATCGTGTTTTGAGCAACGGGTAAGGAATGTGTTTCCAATTATAAATCCGTATGAAATTATGAATAGATTCCCCTCAATTCCTCCTCTGTTCCTTTTATAGTGTCAACACATTTGTAGCTTTTAGAATTACCTACACATTTGAGAACTAATTAGAAAACTTTAAGAATTATGAAATATTCACAAAGCCTTTCTATCTTTTTTTTTTTCCTTTCTAAACAAGAAAAACAGCAAATGCCCCTTTCCTTTTAGAAAGCTACTTATCACCAAAAGAATCTAATGCATCCAAGCACCTTTTTCGTTGTTGTTGTTTTTGGTCGTTATTTGCTGACTTCCATTTTAACTTACTTGCTAGTTTCCAGACATGAACATGGATCTATTGATGATATGGACTTAGAATTATATGTGAAAGGTCAGTTATAGTTACCAAGGGGAATTTTTAGTTTTGCATTAGTAAGGATGCTGACCACAGCTCTGCAGCAAGAGACCCAAAAACAGAGTGGTTTATGCAATATACATTTTTTTAAAATTTTACAAAGTCATTCAGGGCTGTTACAGAGGGTAAAAGAGATCAAACATCCAGGGTTCTTCTATCTTTTGGTCTTTGCCTTCCTCCACATGTGGTGCACAGATCACGGTTTAAGGATACCACTTACCCAGACTTGCAGTAAAGCCAATGTGAAAAGAAAAAGGGAGGGAGAAGTGCACCTCTTTCTTTTAATGCCGTGACCCCAAAGTTGCTCACATCTCTTTTGCTCCTATGGCATTGGAAAGAACCTAGTCACATGGCTACACCTAGGTGCATGGGAGACTGTACAGTACTGCTAGATGTGCAACCACGCACTGAGGTAGGACTTGTATTACTATATATGAAGAAAATGGAGGAGAAGGCAACTGGCAGCCTCTGCCACCATCTTGAAGATCCCCATTGTTTAGTAGGTAAACATTTATGAGTGTTTAGAAGAGGTACAGTTCTATTTTTTCTACCTTGATGCTGTTTCTTGACCTAGTTCACCTAATCTGTGGTTAGAATTTAATAAGGAAAGCTTATTTATGTCAAAGATTAGAACAGATGCCTACAGCATCAGTAAACATTTCTTCTTTTTTGACTGTGCCATCTCTCCAGCTGCTAATGAGGTCCTGATGGATGAGAGCTTTACAATAAATACTCAGATATTTTAAATAAAATATTTTCTATTAATGTATTGCAGCTTCAGTGCCTTCTGTCAAATTAGGCATATGTCCTCTACTATTGAAATCAGCATAAAAAAATAGAAAGGACATTTAACATTCAACAAATGTCAGGAAACATTCATCCTATTCTTGACTCTACAGAGGACTAGCTGAATGGGCTTGGACAAGATATACTGTGGTCTTTAAAGGGTTGTGGGCAAAATAATCATCCTCCAAATACCTCCAGATCTTAATCCCCAGAACCTGTAAATATGGCAAAGGGGAATTAAGTCTGCAGATGGAATAAAGGCTGCTAATCAGCTGACCTTGAGATGGTGAGTTATACTGTATAATCCTTGTGGGCCGAATATGATCACAAGGGTATTGTTTTAAATCATTATATTTGTGGTAACTTGTTATAGCAGTAATAGAAAATGAATACCCTTGGTTATACTATATTTAGATTCAAGAGTTTTACTGCATGATTCAACTAATCTCTGGGCTGGCACACTAAATATACCATCTCAGTTAATGCCTTTGACTCTATGAAGTAGTATTAAAGGAAACCCACTATTAAGGAAGTTAAGTAATTTGCTCAAAATCACATAGAAATTGCTCAAAAGTTTATGATCTCCTATTTAAGATACTGTAGTCAAGGATCATAGAGGGCTTCTGATCCATTAATTTTATGATATATTGAATACCAGAGAATAGGACTTGACAAACTTTTCTATAAATAGCCACCCAGTAAATGTTTTAGGCTTTGCACACCAAATGTTCTCTGTTCATCCTCCATTCTTCCATTGTAGCATGAAAGCAACCCAATAAAACTTATAAAAATTTACAGAAATAAGCAGTGGGCCAAAATTAGCCCATACATATTGTTTACCAACTACTGCTCTAGAATAAAAGAGCTTAAGTATAGGGAAATCTATGAAATTGTTTAGCTGGATGGAGATTATTCTCTATGTGTAGGTAAAGACTTAATGGAAGGTGTAACTCATAATGAACTGGACTTTATACTAGTACTTCCCATTGGTTATTCCCTTCCTGATATGCAGCCCTTGCTCCCCTCCAACTCCCGTATCTACACTACTAACTCCTTCTCTCCTTTCACTTTATCATTAAATCTCATCTTCTCTGTGACGCCTACCTGGATCAAACCATTTAAAATGACGACTTTTCTGCCATTATCTCATGATAGAACCTGTTTTCTCTGTTCTATATTTTTTTCTTCTAAGGTATTTCTTAGATTTTAATATATAAAATATTTATTCTTTTTATCTATAGTTTAGTGCCTGTTTTCCCCTAATAAAAATGATCTTTGCCTGGTTTGTTTGCTGATCTATCTCACGCGCCTAATATAGCACCTAGTATATAGCACACTCTCAATAAGTATTTGTTTACTAAATATTGTTCGTGGCATCTTGTTTGTATTTTTCTTGGGGGGGGGCGGTCAGGTCAGATTTGTAAAGTATTAATTTTCTTACACCTGAAGTGCATAAGTGACCAGAAGACTTCATTTAATAATAAACTTTATTTTCCATTGGGATATTGCTCTTTTCGCTGCTTTGTTAAACACAAACCTGATTTCATTTAACCTACTGAATCTTCCCCCATTCAAATAGATATGAGGTTTTCTATTCCTAACTGGAAACTCACCTTCCAATGCAATTCCAAATATTTGTTGCTTTTCTTCCCAGAGACTCTCACATCAGTGATCATAAAGTACTTTAAAAATATTTCAGAAACAATTGGCTATTTAAATGCAATCTCCAATATGATAATGAAGGAAAGGAGAGGCATTGTAAGACACAAGTGAAAGATAGAGCATGCTTGTGTTTATCCTAGAGCTATATTGGGATTCCTATAATGATTAATGATGCAATAATATAATAAGAACTCAGTGGCCATGAGGCAGTGGCATTTGCAAATAAAGAATGAGATCGGAAAGTAATCAGGAGCAACTCTGAACTTAGTTAAGGTTCCAAGTTATGCACCATTTTTATATCATGTTAGTTCATTTCCTTTCATATTACTACCCTAAATCATTTTGCTCTAAGGAAGAAAGAACAGCTGAGTGGAGTATGAAGATTAACAGGCAGTGTATCTATTTCTGTTTGCTACGATGAACACCTAAAGTTTAGAAAAGAAATAGGAACTTCTTGATTCGCAAATTGGATGGGAAAATTGCCCAAGAACAGATCTCTTGCTGAACATACTTCCTAACCCTGGTCATACTAGAATAATGCAATATTGGTTCTTATTAAACCACATCCAAGCTGTGAAGAGACCACAAATATACATGACCAGCAATCACAGCAAATTGAAAGAAACCACGTCTTCGCAACATTTTAATCAAGTTGAAAGCCTGATGATCAGAATGGGGGCTGTTTATTAATTCAAAGTCTACATCTCTGGACTTTTGCATCTGTCTTTCTTGATATCAGCCCCTCTTTGGAAACTCAGACCTCGTTTCTAATTGACAGCTTGATATCTCCATTTGGAAATCTTGGCCAAGGGCCACTGACACCATAAACCCATCATGTCCAAAATAGAATTTGTCACCTTCCCTTAAAATGCCTGTTAATAGCACAAGCCACACAGATTTGATCCCACCTGCACTTCCACTATCTAATCACTAAAATCACAAAATTTTACAGCAGTCCCCCCTTTCCTGCAATTTTGCTTCTGCGCTTTCAGTTACCCGTGGTCAACCACGGTCTGAAAATATTAAATGGAGATTTCCAGAAATAAGCAATTCATAAGTTTTAAATTGGGTGCCGTTCTGAGTAACATGACGAAATCTGGCACTGTCCTAATCCAACCTGCTCAGGACAGGAATCATCCCTTTGTCCAGCATATCCTGCCCATTAGTCACTTAGTAGCTGGCTTGGTTTTCAGATTAACTATTGTGGTATTGTGGTGCTTGTATTCAAGTAATCCTTATTTTACTTAGTAATGTCCCCAAACCACAATGGCAGTAATGTTGGCAACTCAGATACTCCAAAGAGAAGCTGTAAAGTGCTTCCTTTAAGTGAAAAGGTAAAAGTTCTCAACTTAATAAAGAAGAAAAAATGGTATGCTGAGGTTGCTAAGATCTATGGTAAGAATGAATCTTCTGTTCATGAAATTGTGAAGCAAAATCATTCATTCTAGTTTTGCTGTTGCACTTCAAACTGTATATGTTATGGCCATATGTTATCCCTTATCTGTGATAAGTACTTAGATGGAAAAGGCATTACATTTGTAGAATATTTAGAGAGAGACACACTCACATAACTTTTATTACAGTTATTACAGTGAATTGCTGTAATTGTTCTATTTTATTATTATTGTCATTTATCTCATTGTACCTAACTTATAAATTAAATTTTGCCATGGGTAAGTATGTATAGGAAAAAAAATAGTATATCTAGGGTTTGGGACTATCCACAATTTCAGGCATCCACTGGGGGTCATGGAACATATCCCTTTTGAATAAGGAGGGACTACCGTATACTCTCAGAGTCCTTCATATTGTGTTCATTTTCACCTACATTACCCATTCAGGACTTTATGACATCTCTACTTTGTCATTATAATAGCCTTCTCACTGGTCTACCACCTTCTCTCTCTCCAAGGCAACATCCTGCAACCAGATTAATCTTCTTAAATTATAGCTCTGATGATAATCTGCTCACATACTTCACAAATCTTCAATACCTACCAAATTAAGGATGCATTTCCTCTCTTTGCATTCAGTTCCTCTGAGACATTGTTGAACTACCTTTCCAGCAGCACCTCCAAAATGCTGCCAAACACAGAGACCAAACTGTGGCAAAACCCCCTTAACATTCCAACATTAGTGCTTTTGTTCACAATACATTCTCTATCTAGAAAGTCCTCCCTTATCTCTTTTGCCTGTGAAAATCCTACCTGGGAATCTCACACATGAATCTCTTTGTTAACATATTACTATTTTCTTAAAATGTTGTATCCCACCTCTGTCGAATATGTGTGATCCTTTGTTAGTATTTTTTATATCCTCATGCCACCCCAATTAAGGCAGGAAAGACTGCTTCATCCGCATTTGTATCCTCCTTGGCTTCTTGCATAGGGTACCATAATGAATAAGCACTCATTACACGTATATGGAAAAAAGTACGCTGAAACAAGGAATATGAACAAGAATATGCCTAAAGATTTCTAAAAGTTAGTGAGAGGTTTCCAATCTTTTTACAATTTCAGTTTCTATGTTTTTTACCCTATCCTGAAAATTCTGAATGATGTCATTTTTTTCACAAGGAGACCAAATATATTGAAATTCAGTTAATCAAATATCAGGAACAACCTAAGTTTCTTAGGGTCTAGAAAAATCTAAGTTTCTTCATGAGTACCTTAAACAACAATATCTGGCCCTAGATCTCAAAACAACTGTTAAGTTTGAAGCAGTGATGAGTATAAATGTTTTGGAGAGATATCTACAACTACTGTAATGGTATATGAAGATATCTGTTAGTTACATAGTTTACAAATGACCTGTGTCACTAATACTTCTGTGATTTACCACCTAAGTTACAGATAATAAATAATAGGTTTGTTGCCTATATTGATAACAAAAAAGTATTAAAGAAATAGTGTTTCAGTTAAAAGTTAACAAAAAAAATCACCGTCTTCTCATCTTTTAACGTTGCCATTGCATCTCCATTATAGCATTTATATATGACAAAGTCATCCCAAAGCAAATTTACATATTTTACAGAATCTTAGCATTTTTTTGCAATGCCCTCTGAGACAGCCCGAGTCATTCTAAAATGTCTCAAAGCAATAGATTTGCCTCAACATCCAAATTCTACAAATAATGACTCCTAAGAGAATTCCACAATAACTTTTTAAAATAAATTTATTTTATTTATTTATTTTTGGCTGTATTATGTCTTTGTTGCTGCGCACGGGCTTTCTCTAGTTGCAGCGAGCAGGGGCTACCCTTCGTTGAGGTGCGTGGGCTTCTTACTGTGGTGGCTTCTCTTGTTGCAGAACATGGGCTCTAGGCCCGTGGGCTTCAGCAGTTGCAGCACGCGGGCTCAGGAGTTGCGGCTCGCGGGCTCTAGAGCACAGGCTCAGTAGTTGTAGCGCACGGGGCTTAGTTGCTCTGCAGCATGTGGGATCTTCCCAGATCAGGGATTGAACCCATGTCCCCTGCATTGGCAAGCAGATTTTCAACCACTGCACCACCAGGGAAGCCCCACAATAATTGTTTTACGACTGCAAAGACCATATTCCAAATAAGGCCACATTCTGAGGTTCTGGGTGAGCCTGTTTTATTTAGAGTACACTATTCAGCCCACCACAATTAATAAAACAGAAGTTTTTCTCATGGTTTACTTTGTCCTAAAGTAGCCACCAATAGAAGCTTGGGAAGTCAGACTCTAGTGTAAAAATAAGAATAACGATAGCTGGTATTATTTTAGGTGAGCCCTAAATCTGATCACTGGTGTCCTTATAAAAAGAGGAAAAACATACAAAGACACACAGAGAGACGAACGTCATGTGACGACAGAGGCAGAAATTGGAGCAAAGCAGCTACAGGCAAGGAACACCAAAGATTGTTGGAAACAACCAGAAGCTAGAAGGAATCAAGGAAGGATTTTTCCATGCTCCTCAAAGGGAGTGTGGTATTGGAGGTACCTTGATTTTGAACCTCTAGCTTCCAGAAATGTGAAAGAATAAATTTCTCTTGTTTGAGGCCACTAACTTTGTGGTAATTTTTACAGTAGCCCTAGGAAATAAATACATTACCTAATGTTTCACAGAAATTCTATTTTCAAGTGTCATGGGCAATCATATAACTCTTCTATGACATTTTTAAAGAAAAGCTTAAAAGAAAACATCCTAGGTGCTAATAATGCAAATGTTTCACACCAACTGACCGCCCCATACACACACACACACACACACACACACACACACACACACACATATATATTTTTAATGTACAGAACAGTGGATAAAAGCTTAGGCTGTGTAGTCAAATAGAGCTGGATTTGAATTCCAGTTTCACCCCTTATTATCTGAGTCTTTGGGTAAGAGAGTTAACATCTTTAAACCTCAGCTCTTTATTAACAAAATCAAGAGATAACAAGAGCTATCTCATAATGTTCTTGGGAGAATTGAAAGAGATAATGCATGTAAAATTCCTCGGTTAATGGTACATAATAGGCACACTACAACGCTAGCTGCATTAATGTTATTTTTTTATATTATAATTATTATTATGTATCACTATTGTCTCCTGGAGAAAGGATTAACACCTCTCTTTCAAAGTTCCTTCTGTCCCATAGAATTAGAACTTCCATCAATGCTTTTCTTCCTTTAGTTGGGGAGAAAATGACTTCCTATAGGCTGGAAATTGGTTTATCTTGTTGAGAAGATGGGGAAGATTTCTGTTATTTATCAGAGTCTAGCCCACGTTACACTAGCAATCCACATCCTTACCCTGAACCTCAGAGGTTTAAGCCATCAAAGGTTTCTGTTTCACTCATCCTACATGACTGTTTCAGATCAGATGGCAGCTCTCTCCCATACCCGCTCCATTCAGGGACCCAGGTTGACCCGGTAGTTACCATCTCTGTGTCAGAGGATAAGGAATTTTCCTTTAAGAAATGGCACTTTCTCTCACATGCCGTTGGCTAAAGCTATATCTAACTCTATGGGAGCAGAAAAGTGCAATTTTACCATGTGCCTAAAAGCGAAAAAATTGTACTTGGTGAACATTCCTGCTGACTACCATGGTGTAACTTGTATTGACCCATGGGTTTAACTGGGCAAGTATAATGTGAGTTTTCTCTCCTCCATAGAATAAGGATACCTAAACAGTCCCCACCTCTGCAAGGGGAACCCTGTAGTTTTGTCTACTGGGTCTGCTTTTGCCTGAGTGAGTAGTTCAATTTAGGAGAGCGAGGACTCAAGTTTAAGGTCTATTACCTAATCCAGCTTTATAAATAATAAAGTATATATTTTAATCCCTACGTAACTCCAAATTCTATTTCTCCACTTAAAAAAAATCTGACAGTAAAGAGACTAATTAATCATTATTAATAAATGTGTCCATCAGAAGCCCCAACATTTAAGGGCACACATCATTCTGCGGTATATTTTTGCCAAAAATTCATAACTTGAACTTACTCATGAAAAAACATCAGATTCAAACTGAAACATTTTACAAAATTTCTGGCCAGTTAAAAACATACAGGTTATGAAAGACAAAGAGAGACTGAGGAACTCTCCTAGATTAAAAGAGATACTAAGGAGATGTGAAAACTAAATGTAATGGGGGGGTCCTGAACTGGATCCACTTTAAAAAAGACAAAAAAAAAAAAAGAAATTACTGAGATATTTGACAAAATTTGAAATAGTATTGAAGAAATGTTAATTTCATAAGTTTCTGACCATTGTGTTTACATAAAATACTATCATTTGGGAAAACTGGGTAAAGGGTAGATGAGATCCCTTGTTCTATTTTTTATGATATTTTATATGAAATTATTTCAAAATCAAAAGTTTAAAATGAAAGAATAAAGTTTAAAAAAAGAGCACAATGATTTTGAGAAGCAAAAACCTGGGGCAGAAGGTTTTTTCCAATTTTTTCCATTTTCTTGCCCAAATCAGTGTCCTCCTGGAATCACTGTTTTCACTTATTCAAAGTAGTAACCATTCCCGTATTACCAAATCTAAAAACCCTAAGCGTATTTTGCGGTTGGCTCTGTTGGATTATCCCTACCTCTTTGTTTTCTTAGCAATTGCCCTGGTAATTGACCCCTATTTCTGAGACTTCTATTTAGAACAAGTCACTTGTATACTACTGGAATTTATTTGCTTAAAGGAAAAAAAAGAAGATTGTATCTAAAGAAAAAATGTATCTTGTACATTACAACATAATTTAAAATGCAATTTTGTCTTCGTGAGCTAAAGGAAAATGTAATTATTCATTATTATGATGCCATTTAATCACTGCATTTGCAAATGTTTGCTTCAAACCTAGTGACAGGTTTTGTTTTGAAAATGACCACTTTCGATGAAACAGTCAATAATTAGAAAAACAATGTTCAGTGAGCTTATTCAGACATTTGAACCATCAAAAGAGAATACAAATGTGATCCAGCCTTTCTAAGGGAAGGAATGCCTCACTGCAACTGTTTTGTTCCACCTACATAATTTAGCTGCTAAGTAGGATTCTTCCTTCCCTCTTATTACTATCCAAAACAAACATAGGCATTTAGTCAAATGCAGGAGATTGCAGTACTAGTGCTTCCTCACCACGTCCCATAACCACTAAATTTAGTCTTTTATATCTCTTGCCTAAAATTTTACCATTATCTGCCTCTTTGACTCATAAGCAAGAGCAGAAATCCACAATACGACACAATAACACACACACCACATACTCACAAACCGTAGATCTACAATATACGTGTAATTAAAAACAAACAAATAAGTAGATGCTTCCAATTCATAAAGGAAAACGGTTCAAACCTCTTAACGCTGATTTCAAAGCTCTGCATAGCCTGGTCCCTCTCCAGTCTCCTGCCTGGTTACCTACCACATTGTAAAAATACTCCACACTGGCATGCCTCTGCCTGGGGCAGATCCTGCTACCTGAAATCTCATCCAATCCGATGCCATCAATTAGTAACATTATGCTGGAGACTTTCACAACCCTATTGTTAGCCCAGTTTTCCCAACTGAGCTCCAGACCATGTTTTCAAATGTTTACTGGTCTTCTTCAGTTTAATGTCGCACCGTTTTTCAAATTCAAAGAGACCCCAAAGAATTTCCACCTTCTCTACCACCCAAACCTATTTCTTCTTCTTTGTTCTCTAAATCAGGGAATGGAACCACACCGCAGTAATATCCCCAAGTTAGAGATTAAGTTTAACCATTTTTTTCTTTGTCTTGTATACCTAAAATATATCCAACACTATATGTTGTTGAAAACCTAACAATCTCTTGAATCCATCCACTTCTTTCCATTCCCACTCCAGTGCTCTAAATGGCCACCATCTTATCTCAACCTATTACTCTTTTCCTTTTTTCTTTTTTTCTTTTTTTTGCGGTACGCAGGCCTCTCACTCTTGCGGCCTCTCCCATTGCGGAGCACAGGCTCCGGACGCGCAGGCTCAGCGGCCATAGCTCACGGGTTCAGCTGCTCCACGGCACGTGGGATCCTCCTGGACCGGGGCACGAACCCGTGTCCCCTGCATCGGCAGGCGGACTCTCAACCACTGCGCCACCAGGGAAGCCCTCAACCTATTATTCTTGAAGTATTTTCTCCAGTCTCATCTGTCCCCCTAAGTATGAGAAGCCTTTTCTGTATATTTTTCCTAATATGGACATCGGCAGCATCCCCCACTAGACCACATCTCTATGTATTTTTACAGCTGTATCTGCATACCTTGTATACACTAGTCTATAGTGTATATTCGTTATTTTTGTAATTATTGTTAAAAATGTATAAAGGACTGCTGAAAATTAAAAGTGATTATTTTGTTAGCCATGACAAAATGTATAAAAGAGAGTTGTATGATACAGAAAAAAAAAAAGACTACAAGGAACAGATCTAGAACCAATGTCGTATGAGCTGATGTGTGCTGACAGCGATTTGAGAATATAATGGAAGGAACTTTAGTCTTGATTTGTATGTGTATGTAGTTCCCAGCTGCCTAAAAGTCATTGAGGCAACAGGGAACTACATACGCATACAAAGCCAAAACTGGACTTGCAGATTGTTAAGACAATCTACCACTCTGAGCACTTGGCACATTAAAAGACCGGAGGGTCAATTACATCAAAGAATCCTTGATGATAAAAGAGATTTTTTCACCCAGATAAAACCTAAAAGGCATCATGGGATATTTATTTATTATTGGAACCTGGTTCTAAAATCAAACATGTCCCAACTCAGCCAGATACCAATCTAAACTAGGTATCGATTGATTAAAAAGTGAGAAGCAACAAGACGAAACCAGTCAAATGCAGGGCTTATATACTTTCAGCCTTGAACGCTAAGGTTCTTGAAGAACTTTCTGTTCATATCATCATAAAAATGGAAGAAGCCCCCTAATTTAAGCTGCCTACGGGGAATCATGCAGGGAAGTGTGAGTAAAGTTTTCTAGTCAATAAAATAAAATCAACAAAAAATTAAAGTCATTAATGTCAAGAATTAATAAATCCATTGACAAATCTATTGAAAATCAGAGTATCACTACTGTTTCTGTGTCCTAAACTTTTATCCTTAGGGCTTTGGATTTGTAATGGCATAACTAACTTGCCCTCACCCCTTTTAAAAATAAGGACTTCCCTCTATGAACACAGGTAGCTAATTCAATTTTGTATCATTTTGTTACTTGTTAGTTATTCACAAGCCTCTTCTATCACCTTCACAGTATGTGAAAGCAGACGCGCTGCTTCTTTTCCGTGATGCCCAATTTCATGCACAGGGCCTGGAACTCTCACAAAGCTTAGTAAACATCTAAGCTTTAATGCATAGACTCGCTGATTATATCCAAGCAACCTTTTACTTTAACTTCATTCTACCTGAGATCGTCCCATTCTAAAGAGAAACATTTCTCTGGCCAGGGATTCTCAACCATGGCTGCAAAATTAAAATCACCTAGGAAACAATTTTAAAAAAACAAATTGGCTCATCCCCTACACCAATTCAATCAGAGAAAGACTAAAAGATCAAAGACAAGCAAGTCTAAGAACTATCCTGGACTGTTTGTTAAAATTCAGATTCCTGGGCCATACAGCCAGACAACCTGATTCATTATACTTAGGTGGGGCCTTGGGATCTTCATTTAAAGAAGTACCCTCTAGGTTGTGATCGTTAGCGTTCATGTTGACACGGCAGTGCTGGGTTTAGTCTCCTGCATAATGCGTCTGTGTACAGCTAAGCCCAGATTCAACACTTAAAAGGTTAATAGAGTTTGGCAATGCCTTCACAATAGCCATGAGCTAATTATATTGGGGATGGAATCCATTCCAGAAAACCTATATTTTAACTGGAAAATAATGCCTTCTTAATAAGCCTCTATTGTCATCACATGCTAATAATTGATAGCTGGGTTTTGCTATACGAAATTTCATAATTGTTGAATGCTCTCTTGGTGATTTGCTTTATGTTAGTCCCGCTATGCCAAACTCCTTGAGGTTATGAATGGTTAGAAGCGTAGAACATGGAATTAGACCTGGATTTTGGTCCCAGGTCTATTACTTTCTAACTCAACCATATGTCCATACAGTCTGCTCCTCCGTAAAATGAATACAAATGCACTTAACTCATAGGGTTGATTGGACATCATTTAGGTGAAATGCTTAGCACAGCACACGTCAGGCACTCTCTATTGTTTTAAAGCTACCACCTACTTCTTTATAATACTTTGTATACTGTTTTGCACCTGGCACAAGCCTGGGCATTTTACAGGTATTTACTAAATATTTATAATTGCACAATAGTAAAAGGAACTCACATTTTAAAAATGTTTACTGGACGTACAGTACTGTGCTAATGCTTTGCATTCATTATCAGATTACAACTCACAACAAACTCATAGGAAAGTTGGCAGATAGAAAACTACATTCAGAGAGTTTGGGTAACTTGACTAGAGTCAGAATGTTAATGAGAGGCAACATTGAGATTGGAACCTACCGCTGACTTCAATGCCAATATTCCTTCCATTGCACTATACAGTACCAACCTCGAGAGGAGCACATGCCAGGGTTCCATGCATTTAGAGGCTCACTCTGGCCGTCTGACTCTGCTTTCCCATGGAGTAAGGAAGTCACAGGGAACACGTTCAAGAGAGCATGACCATTAAAGTCTGCACCCACATTCTAATCCATACTCCAGTGAGCCAGAACCCCAGATTTCCCTACCCAAACATTCTGGGCCAACTTAAGGCAGAATATGGCGTGCCTCAAGGCCTGAGGGAGGGCCAAGATGCAGCATGGTGGACTTAGGAGGTTTATTGGCTTCGTGGTCCCTGGAAGAGCTTGATGGAACAGGGAAGAGAGAAGAGAAGGGGATGAAGCTTCAGCATGACTATCCCTAAGCCATCACATTCTGGGAGTCTTAATGCATCATACCTGTCCATTTCTTTTTAACAAAACTACCCAGTTAATAATAATTATTATATGGGAAAATATTTTTTCACACACACATTTCCTCAAGTAATCCATGCATCATATATCATATCATTGAGGGAATATAAGCCCCAATTAGGAGATGCGAAAACTTAGAGTCAATACAAGAATGAGAATTTTGTAGAGACATTCTGACTGACCCCAAAGACATGCTTTTTTAAGCACAGCCTTCTGTGAGCTTTCTTGAATTTTTGTTTGTTTCCAGTAGAAAGCAGAAGTAGAGTGGGAGGACCATGCCTTTTATTCATCCATCCATTCATCCTACTGTCCATCTACCCATTCCTCCATGTCTGTTAAGAACCTATTCTATATTTAGCATTGAGGATAGGATACACACCTAGCCACATGAAACAGACTAACTAGTGCTTTAACAACGGGTGCCTCTCTCTCCTAAAGGGTAAAGTATAAGCTTTTCTCAGGAAAGGGCTTAAGAAAATGAAAAATTATTGCTTTTCAGTGGATCTGCTTATTAACTCAGGTGAGCTACAAGCCTGACCTCACCTACCCACACACAACCCCTCCCCTGTAAACAAAACATCCAAAAAATAATCACTGAGTAATTCCATTGGCACCAATACCTATCTTTGGTTTGAATATTCGTTTCTATGAAATGATTTTAAAATATCCAATCACACCCAACTTAGGCGAAGCAATTCCCTAAAATAAATCTGTGACAGCTCTGGCCTCACTTGGCTTCTGTGGGGTCTTGCTGTAGGCTGTCCTATCTTAGGACACTGGAAAATATCTCTTGCACAGATTGGAGACAAACAACTTATGGATTTTCTCTTTTCTAAAATGTATAAGTTGATCAGTATAATAGTTGACCACTAATAGATAATTATCATACTTTATTGGTAATTGTCTAGCTGTCAGACCCCCATCCTAATACTTTACATACATATATTACCTCACATAATGCCTCACAACTACTTCATGGTGTAGTTAGCCTATTATTCTCATTTTACAGATGAATAAACTGAGGCTTCAGAGCTTAAATTGTTTCCTTTCTAGTGATTGGTGGAGGCAAGATTCAAACAGGCATTTTAAATCTAGGGACTTAAACTTATAAAGACTTCACTATAAAGCTGCTTACTTAGTTGCAGCTCTAGGAAGTATTCTTTCTCCTGAAGAAAACACATATATAATATATACTATTATATAGTAAAATAGTTTATTATATAGATATATATTTCATAGCAGTAGCTTAAGCAGACTAACCATGGGAAAAAAAATATCAGACTTTTATGTTGGTTACCTGGGACACATGAGTAGTGTCATCTTCACATAATTTTGTATTGTACTGTTTTTCCTATTAAGAGGGTATATGTTGATTTTGTAGTTTAAAAAATAAAACAAAGAAGAAAGAAGAAAAGGAGATGAAAAAGAAAACAAAGAAGAAAAAGAAGAAAGGAAGAAGAGAAGAATACTAACAGGATTAAGCATGTAAGAAATGTCAACACTGATAGTGAAATAAATATGTGACATAAAATATAATATTTTGAAGATATATAGATTGAATGATTTTCTAATAAAAAAGGACAATAAAAATATTGAGGTGTTAGAACACATTTAATTACATTTGAAAAAGAATAAAGCTATTTTGAGGTGTTCCTATTTTCATCCTCTAGCCTGTGATCACCTTAAGATGTTATTTTCACCATAGGTTTCAATAGAAACGCTCAGGGGCAGAATCACAAACTTACCCCATCTTGCTAAAGCTGGCGGTGAAGCTCTTCATTCTGCCCCGCCCCCCCCCCCTTATCTTCCTCTGTCCAAGGAGAGATATATGATAGGAGGAGCCCTTGACTGGTTATCCATGAAATTCAACTTCCTGTCTTCTGTGAAGCTTCTATCTTTCTTATCCCAAATAAGACATGTGACTGCCACATCCTTAAAAATGTCCACTGATGGGAAATCACAACTTTCTTTATTCCTCCATCCCAGGTCCCATCTATACTCACAATTTGAAATGTATTAACTCCTTTGAGCCTCAGGAATTATGTTGGCCGTTTAAACTCATTCTTATGATAAAAGTACATAGTTGACAACTAATACTATGCCTTGCACAAATAGTCAGTTTATACACATTTATATCCATTCAGCTGTCAGCAAGTATCGGTCGAAAATGAAGTCACATGGCAAATGGTGTACCATATATATGTATGGTATTATTATTAATCTGGGAAGTAAGTTCTAGTCATCTGATTCCATGCAGTGTTAAAAACAAAGTTTCCATGCAGTTTTGCCACTTCAAGTCCATTTTAACCTCCATCAGAAACTTTATTCTTTGCTTCTACTGACAGTCTGTAGGGTTTGCCATTACATAGGATCAATTTGCCTGTGGTTACTAAAGCATTTAGATTGGCAGTTTCCAACTCTAGTGTATATCAGAACTATAAGGGGATCTTTAAAAAAAAATGCCGCTTTGACTCCACCCTAGATCAGTTCAATTAGAATCTCTAAAATACACATGGAGCTTGAATATCACTATTTAAAAAAAATCTTCCAAGGTGCTTCTAATGTAGTCAGAATTGAGAAAGGCTGAGTTAGACAGTTAAGTGGGAAGCAGAGGCTATGGATAGAATCTTTATGGGAAAATGATCTGGATAGGAGCTTTTCTTATCTTGGATTACTAGGCAAAGAAGTTCATTATTCCACAAGGAGATTTGGAACTTGCTCCAAAGCACTTGGAAGATAGATTGAAAGTTGAAATATATGTCAAGTCAGAATCCTCAAAATGTTAGATATTAGATTTAGTGAATTTTTGGGCACATTTCAACTGGCCTGCCAACTTTCAATTGCTCTGCAATTATTATCCAAAATGTACTTGAAACCAGCTTAATTTATTCTTTTATCTTCTCTTTGATGTAACTATAGATGGAAGTAGAATGCAATGTAATTGTGTTATTTCAGACAATAAAACAAATCATCTACCACAGGGAAGTAATCAAGCCATTTAAATTTGTCATGGTTGCCTGAACACCTGTCGTTTTTTATTTTTAGGCCTAACTATATCCCCCTAATAATTCTAGTTGAAAAGGAATCATCAACACAGCAAAGTAAATATTTCTTCAAGAAAATAGCATTTAACTGAAGCGTCTAATCAACACATAAGCTCAGCATAGAATAGTACGAAAGTTTCTAGGGAATACTCACATTTAAGAGGCATTGGCTTTATTCCTTTCTTTAGAAAAAGAAAGCCTTCTTGATCAAAACCTATTTGCTTGTTTTCTTTTGATAATGAGATTCTTGTTAATTCGCTTTGAAGCAGTGAAAAACATCGAAGGTGGTAATAAATTCTGCAACCAGTGAAGCACTAAAGGCATCTCAAAGACATTATTTTCAGTCATGGGCAAGGGTCCAAAGCAAAATTTTACTTATGCATAAATAGCATGCTGTTTCAACCTGTAATATACTAATGGGCAGTGTAGAAATCGGATAGTGAAAGAAAGTTCTAAAGAATGCAGATATGGGACTTCAGAGTCAAACTATTACAATTTATTTAATACCACATAAGTGATGACTTATGCTTGCAGAGACTAGTTTCTATGTCCTACACCAGGGGTTGGCAAACTATCTGTGAAGAGTCAAATGGTAACTATTTTAGACTTTTTGTTCCATATGGTCCCATCTGCAAATAAACTCTATCATTGTAGTGTGAGAGCAATCATAGACAATAAATACATAAATAGATGGGCTTCTCTGCGTTCCATTAAATTTTATTTGCTAGCAGTGCGCATTGACAGGTGGGTAGTAGTTTACTGACCCTGATTCAAATAAACTTTTTTGAAAGTGAAATTCTGCCTCTTGGACCCACATCACTGATCTGGAGATTGATTCTACACAGTTGGCAAGATTTCTGATGTACCTGTTGCTTTCTGGTCAGTTGATTTGAGATTTCCAAAACTTTCTGCTAGCATATTTTAGAAAAATCAAAGGATGGGATAATGCTAAAAGGAAATTTGGCAGAAAAGAGGCCACATTTAAAATAAGTGTGGGGCTTTTAAGGTCGCTTCTAACCCCTTAAAAACTGAGTAAAGAGTAAGGAGACTGTTTGGGCAACACTAACCACAAATTATATGTAAGAGTTTGAAGCCACGAAACAAAAATAGCTAAGTTTTGCAAAAGTTAGCTATTTCTATGGTGTTTGGTAACTGGCACACTCCTTGTACTTCAAAATGCTTTGCATTTTCATTTGTGACAACTTTGTGTTTTAGTATAATGTAATCAAATTTTCCATTTCTCAAGGACCACGCCCCCAGAATTTAGAGAAAAACAAAGTGAACTCAAAATTCTAAAACTGCATCATGTTAGACATTTTCTAAATGTCTTCAGACTGAAAACACACTGCTTGACAGAAATATGATTGAGGCCAGGAGGTGAGATCCCAAGAGCCCAAATTAACTCAGCTCTGTAGAGTAAGCTAGTCCTTAGAAGTATCAAGAAGAGAGAAGGACTTGGCATAGACTTTGCAAAATCATAAACTCTGCTTTTTAAATTATTCCTTTTACATCCCTAATGGATTTCTTCAGGGCCACATTTTCAAAGTCTCAGTTTCAAGTCACTGAAAGGGTTCTGTAATGCTGAAATGCATTTCCAAGACACAGAAATGGTTTAGGACCAGAGTTTTTGTGTGTGATTAACTTTTGTGGGGCATATTCCCTTTTATGGACCCGTAAAAGAGAGGCTGAGTGAAATTAAATTATATTATTAACTGCTTTCTTTGAGGAACTTATTTATCAAACAGGATTTAATAAAGCAGTCTTTTTTATGTAAACAACAAATGTAGTGGTAGAGTGCCTATTCCCCAAAATAGGAATTGGGACAAGAGGAATAAAAAGGATACACAATTCTGGTTCTAGTTTTCCCTTTCTGGGGTGGAATCTTCAAACTCATCCCTTATTTTTCTCAAAACAAACAAACAATAAAACATATCACTTAGTCTTAATAATGGAGGCAATTGGGAAAGTTGAGGAATACAAAATCAAATTTGTGAACCTGAGTGGTCTGAACTGAGAATTCAATAAACGTTAGCTATTAAAATTTTTATTAAAAGCATAATAATATTAATTATTTTTATCAATAATGTAGATACACAAATGACATATTGGGAAAGAACTGTTTTTCTCAGAAGGAAAAGAAAATATATGTAAAATAATGTGGCTTTAAAGTCAAAACCATTGTATCTTCACTATTTTGAATTTGTCTGAAACCAGTACACTAATTGATAAAGAAGTAAAAACACACTATTCAGCTTTCTCCTCTGAGGAGTTTAAGCTATGAAACTGCTAGTAGAGGAAAACAACTCTTCTATGCATTCACTAAAAATTTCTGTCCCTTAGCAAAAAAAGAAAGAAGAATATGGGCGTGGGAAAGCAGCACATGGATTTACACTCACACACACACACGCACACAAATATTAGAGTCTTGCAATTGAAAAGAAGTAAAAAATGTATGGAAATTTGGAACCCAAAAATAAAAGCTAAAATATTATAACCAGTGATTGGGTGGCTACTAAGAAAATAAAAATATTTGAAATTGAAGACCTGTATAGTTGCAATTAGAACAGATGCAATGGTTTGATGATATTCTGTCCTTTTCCTTTAGGCTGATATTTCTATTCCATAAATTTCTTGACTGGAACTCAAGGACAAATGGGCAAATCTAATACAAGGTGACTTGATCCAAGGAAAGTATGGTTAAATAATAATACTTGTGCCAAATGCTTAAAGGAAGCTTATAAAACAAATATTTTAAAATGTAGGACATTTTCCATAGCCATGGAAGAGCTGGACAAAAATTTCCAGGTATCAAATAAGATTAAAGAACCATAAAAAGCATTTGTTTTGCAAACACGTTTGTGGTCATGCTTTTAGGATCAATGAATAAAAAGATAAAGGGTGAAAAGAAAAACTTAATACATATATTTGTTTCATTGGATACAGAATTTAAATGCTTAATGAACTTTAATTAATCAATTAAAATATGGAAAGTAAAGATCATCAACTCCAGGCAGGGAATCCCTCTAAATTCTACACTAAATTTTGCATTTTGTGACACACTAAGAAGGCATGAAATGAAATGATGATGGACTTCCATGGATGCACGCTCGTAAACATCCAAAGAACCATAAAGAAACTAATGGAGAGTTCAAACCATTAGTATTACATTTATAGACTGAGACTGTAATTTTTCTAAAGACCCTATGTCTAATTAAAAACTCCTTTTTCCTTTTTTGCCTCTACTGTGTCCCCAGTTCTAACAATTATCATCTTGATCCAGGTGATGTTACCTGCTCATGATTCTTGATTTTTTTAATGGTCTAATGGTTAGCACAGAAATATTTCACTCTGATCTGCACCCCAAGCATGGCAAATCCAGGCATCATGACTCAGCAAAAAGGATCCGAGTCTCCTTTTCTAAATGTTACTTATTAACGCAAAAGTCAATTATTATTGTGTGATAAATACATCTTGCTGTATATTGCTAAGCCAGCATGAACAGATAGCTTGTAGATAATGTTTGACTGGAAAATAAATTAGAAATCATTGTCATTTACTTACCAATTTAATATCATTCCTCTTGGAACAAGTACCCCAAATTTTGAAAAGCTTTCAGATCCTTAGATTAATAATACATGTGATGAAAATAAACATTAAATGAGAGGCCCTTGAGGTGGAAGAGGTGTATTATAGTACTTCTTGTCTATGTCTTGGTGTTCACAGCAAGATGGTTACCTGCAATCTGGTCCCTAGAGGTTTCATTCATTTCATATTGGAGCTTCCACTTCCTTTTTTTGAAATTATCTTCTATATTCTACTCACAACTATAAAAGCCTGCATCCCTCCCATTCACCACAATTCTTATCTTACTACATTAGAAAATGACAACTGTGCTCTTTTGCTCTGAGCTACTATGACATCAATTAATAAGTTATTTGTTAGGTGATAACCTAATTTCATTCCCATAATGGACTCCGTAGTATTTTGAACTTCATGTTCCATTGTTCTTCCATTAAGTGCAAATTTTATTACTTCATTGTATATCAAGAGATGAAAGAACCTCCTAAAATGGATTAATTAGTTATTCAGGAAACTTATCAAAAGTATCTGTTTCTTGTTCTCTCAAAATGTTGTGAATTATAAACAAGTCTGGATATAGAAGTCATGAGTCCATGATTCCTCAGGAAATTTTCTTTATCTCCCACTAATAGTGGTCCCCTCATGTGATATAGATAAGAAAGTACAGTTAATTTTTTAAAATCTAAGGCATTTCCCTGTCATTTCTTCAAGCCTAGCTAGATTGGGATTGATAACCTCACTGATTTACCATTTCATTCTCATAAATTAATCATTCTGATATAAATGTCTGTCCATATGTATTTTTCTTTTCCATGGGTACCTTATTGCCTATGAAATAAAGTCTAAATTCTTTAGCAGCTTCCCTTGTCCTCTGTCTTCTTCTCTTTCTCGTTAATATCAATCACCATGAATCTCTCTACTACCACTTTTCATTTCAAATTCCCTCAAAATAATCTATGCCACTGCCTCCTGCCCTGCTGGTTAATTTTCTCCCTCCATGGTAATACAGCCTCCTCTTCCCTTTTCACTGCACTCACACCAACATATACAATCGTTCACTAAAACTGTTCTTGCTAGAGCGATCACTAACTTCCCAATTCCCAAATTCAGTGACTATTTTTAAATTTCTTAGATGGTTATATTTGTATTTATGCCCTTTGTAAAACTCTATTTGTCTGACTCTTGTAAATCTTCTCTTGGTTCTCCTCTTCATTTTTTTCTTCTTTATCTTCTTGTTCATCTGCTTCTTTAAACCTCAGGAACTTAACCCATGCCAATTTCTATTTCAAAGGCTCTGCCTTCACCCCTCCTTGTGTGGTAGAAATTCATTCCTCTCTTCTCACTTTAAAAGCCACTACTATAAAGAAGCCTCCCAGGCTAGAAAAAAGTCCCTCAATTATCTGATCCTGAAATTTTACTTGATAGCACTTATCACAACTGCAATTAAACAATTATTTGTCCTTTGTCTTCCCTTTTTAGCCTGAGACTTATCTTCAAAGTGATAGCACCAGGGTCTAGCATAGAGCCTGGCACATCATAAAGACTCTAGGTATATTTCTTTAATGGATTTTTGAACAAATAATTTTCTCTTCCTTGCCACACCTATCAAATGTTCTTATTTCTCACAGTCCTATCCTTTACCCACTGAGTACTGGGTGGTCCCACTCTCTCTTTTCACTCTAAATTTTATATTGATTACAGAAAGATAAATATCGCTAGTCCAGAAATCCTTCCTGCTGGAGAACTCTACTTGAATTTCTCATCAGTATTGTAGAACCAAACTGAAAGGGAGTCACTTATGTCAAGGACAAAATGGAGACAGCCAACACAAGGCACATGAAGAAAACTTAACCTAACCTTACAGAAATTTACAGGTCTATTCTAAGAAGTCAGCAGAGATTACCAGCCAATCTCCAAACACTAAGTCTGTTCACACCATCTCTGAACTTGTTCACGTGACTCAGTTACCCTAATCCAAAAAGATAAAAAGAACAGCAGGCAACCAATCAGCTAAAAAAGCCAGATAAGTTTTGCATTTACCCCATAAAAATCCCTGAGTGTGTGCGCAACTCAGAACTTGAGTTTCCCAGCTTGCAATTTGAAAGCCTTGCAATAAACTCATCTTTCCACTTTGCATTATTCAGTGTGCAGATTTTGGTTTTTGACAGTATTCGAACTTCATATATCTAACACTTAGTGAAGATATAACCTTCCTCCCCTAGCCGCTCCCCCCCCCAGAACAGCATGTTCTACCTCAGCTGCTAACTATAAACATTATTTTCTAACCCTCATCCACCTCCATATTTCTACTAGTTAACAAATCTAAGAAATCTGGACTCCCTCTCCTCTCCCACCATCCAGTGAGAAACCAAGTCCAGATAACTCAGCTTGATTTTTTTTGTTTTTTTAATTGGACCCTTCAACACATCCCACCTATAACTTCCATTAGTCCTCTCTTCACTGCAGTAATGAAGCACCCTCCTTAACTTTTTCGTCTTCTGGCATGCAAGCAACCTATCCAAAGCTCAAATCTGAGTCCACTCAGTTACTTGACAATGTTAATACTTCATCATCATCTATAAGCTAAATTCAACAGGTCAACAAGCTCTACAAGGTCTTTAATCATTGTCTTAGTTTGTCTTTAGCAATCTCCAAATTCCCTGTTTTGCTCCAGCACCATCAAACCACTTGCATTTCCATCATATGTGATGTTGCTTGTTCCTTGACCTTGCTGTATATTGTGATGGAAAAGCTGATGGATCCCATCCTTCTACCTGGCTAACTCCTGTTCATCTATTAGAGCTCAACCCAGGCTTCACTTCATAAAAGAAGCAAATGTGATTACCCCTCCCTCAACCACACTGCCCAGGTCTATTGCCTTTATCTCTGCTTATATTGTATGCACTGTCTCTTCCATTAAATACATCATATTACATTTGCAATACTGTAATACAGTACTCCTTGGAGGCAAAGACCGTTCTTATTCTTCATATTTCTGACAACTTTACTCACCGTCGGCAGATAGCAAGCACTCAATGAATGTTTCACAAATAAACAAATAAATGTATTTAGGAATGAAAAGATACTGAAAAGGGTCAAAGATTTAAAACTAACCACTCATGCCATGTTAAAAAGTCTACAACTAAGGCCCTATTCTCAAGTCTATCACTCATGCCTTTATATGACGAGACAATTTTCCCACTGTATTTCAGTGCTGGTCTATATTAACCATTAATTCTCTCATGTACCCATCTATTTTCTTCTGATATCTTCACTTTGGCTGCATTCATTGTATATTAATGGTAATGCTTTTATTAAGTATGAAAAATAACTAATGAAAGTTGAAGGATGGATGCTTAAATTTCTCAGGAGTACTTGGTTGGTTAATTATCTTTTTAAAATTCAGGATTGTTCACTTGAGACTCCAATTTTCAAAAGTTAAGCCTCTAGATTTTGCAGGTATGCCTTATGTTTTTTTTCTCTCTTTTTTCTACTTCACAAGCAAAAAATTATTGCCTAGTGTTTACCTCTTAAGTAGTTTAGACAGCTTTAGTGTGTTGTATTCTAAGAAAGATAAATATTGACTTCATGAAAACAGTTTATATGTTTTCATGTAAACAGTTTGGTGTGTGTATTCTAAGAAAGATAAAAGTGACTTCATGAAAGCAGTTTATACCTTTTCATGTAAGTACAACAACTGAGATTGTTAAACGGGATTTATTTTAGTGGAAAGGGATTGGAACATGATTTTTTAGCTAATGTGTTTTTCATAAGTATATCCATCAATGACATTTGATTGGAATATAAAAGTAAATCATAATGCAACCTTAAAAATAAAATACCAAACCTGATTGATTATGATAAAACTAGTTTGATTGATTCATTTTCATCTTTGAATGCCAGCTGATCTATAATGCTTTCCACTTGAAGTGTCCCTGTGAA
The DNA here is from genome assembly GCF_949987515.2 of Delphinus delphis. NCBI lineage: Eukaryota > Metazoa > Chordata > Mammalia > Artiodactyla > Delphinidae > Delphinus > Delphinus delphis. Next base: position 91,315,493 of record NC_082690.1, read on the forward strand.
ATTCAATATGTCAATATTCAAACATTGCCATATTAACCAATCTAGTGCTTCAAAGGCATTGGCCTACCCATTTCATTAGTCCACTCGAAGGGACAAATAAGACTAACACCCAATTACCAAATTGTATCCCCAAAGAGGAGCCTGTTTTCCAGACCATGACCTACTAGAACATAAGAGGTGAAATATTCTGAGGAGACTGTTAACAATTTTCTATTCTGAATAATACATGTCATTGCTAAATCACCTGTAAACTACAATTCTCTTCTTTCACTCTTAGTTTTCTAATTTTTGTGCATTGGAAAGAGTTTAATTTCTTCATCTCTAAAGTGGAGATAGTACTTACTTTATAGGGCTTTGTAAGGACTGGAGAAGATGAGTGTAGATAAGGTAACTATAGTAACATGATCATTGCCATCCCCTGACAATAATTCCTCCTGGAGGGCAAGTTGTGCCTTCTGTACTTCTGTTGCACTCTACAGAGTGCTATCTGGAAACTCTTGTAGGGAATTTGACATTACAAGCATTTGTTCTTGTTATGACCTTGCCCAACTTAGAAGCAAATGTTCTGGTCATTGCTTATTAATGGCCAATGTTATCTGGCATTGCCATTAACAATGAGCTAAGAACATTAATACGAATCATGGAATCAAGGTGATATTACCAGATGATAAGTTTTGTAGGAGGGGGGTGACCAACCATTCTGGTTTGCCTTGAATTAAATGGTTTCTGGGATACAGGATGTCCACTGCTAAAACCGGAAAAGTCTGGGCAAACCAAAGTGAATTGGTCATCGAATCACATAGGGCTTAACTTTGTTTTGTTCACTGTTGTATAACCAGAGTCTTGAATACGGCCTGGAATTAAGTAGGTTTCTCAAATGATATTCACTATGTGCATGAATCCATTCCAACATAAAAATAATCTATGTTTTACACTTTTACCATTTACTTTTTTTTCCCAGTGATTAGTTTTCTTTCTATTTTATGTTTATGGCTTCAAAATATTAATAGTTCTACATGCAGACAAGTGAACTATTCAGGGAATATTTAATTCATTAATTAAAATACAGTCACATACAATTCTTTCTAGGCTCAACACATAAGAAAACAGGTGAAAGCACTTTCTGAGCTATAAAGCACAGAGTTTTTATTTTTGAATTATCTTATGAATACCTAATGGTATCCCACTAATTTCCACAAGCCCGGTTTATTTCTGACATTAATCTAATTGTAGATTTTTACACCTTAACATCAGTGCTTCCTCTGATTACTAATATGGCTTTTAAATAACTATCAAAAGTCACTTTCAGTATTTATTATAAATTGAATTTTATAAGAGTTTAATGTTAATGTCAATAAATTGAAACGATGTTGGCCAATAAATGAGATTTTTATCTCTTTAGCATATACTGTCTGATGAATAACCTATATATACATATTGGCATCTGTCTTTCATAGGAAGTTGGGTAACAAGTTTACTTTCATAAAATTATATAGATATAAATATATATTCTATATCTTTTTAAGCATTTTTCAATACTGTGAATTTCCTGCTTTCTTCCTTTTTCTTCAAGGTAGAAGTTACATTAATCATAATAAAATATCAGATCTCTTAAGTGGAGTTCAAGAATAGAAATAAAAAGAGGCACCACCCCTACAATGCCTAGGAAATAATTTATTCACCTATATGAGTTGCTCCCAATATTGATAGGATTGAACTCCAGACTGCATAACTAAATGTTGTGTAGAAGTGACAGATTCTCATTTTATAGTACTTCTAGAAAACTTGAAAACATGCTGAGGAAAGAAAGCCAGGGAAAAAATATACTTCCACATAGAATAAAGATATTCTACTCTATTAGAATATCTATATTCTAATAGAGTATTCTATTTTCTATTCTAAAAAACAAAAGTGCAATTGAGCTCATAAAGGCTAGCGTTAACTTTGTAAGAGTGACTTATTTGCAAGACTCTTGAAAAACTTTTAGGTGAGAATACATAGCTACATGACATTTTTATGGTCAGAATTAACAAAAGTTCATTGTTTTTTAAAAGTTCACTTATGTTAAGAAATATCTTTACGAGCATGAGTTAGTCTGCTTGAGAGCTGTTGGAAAGAGAAACTTTATTACTTCTCTCTTTCATTTTGTAAAACTTTATTTTTTTAAAAATAGAACTAGCCATAGGACGAGGAAGTCCAATTCAACATTTGACTTTTGAGGCATTTTACAAATTCTGTTATAGTTAATTATTTTCATAACGATTCCATTAGTAAAGAAACCCTTGATTTCCGTAGTATTACAAATTATTTGATTTAAAATTTTATAGTAGCTACCATAAAAAAGTATATACCAGAAAATACATCATAATTACTCTTGTGTACGTTTTAATATATTTAGTTCAATTGAGGCTTCATTTATTTTTCTCAGAATTATACACTGTACAAAACTAGCAACTGTGTTTAAACAGAAATTAAGTTCCACTTGGAGGACTTCCCTGGTGGTCCAGTGGTTACGATTTCATGCTTCCACTGCAGGGGACGTGGGTTCCGTCCCTAGTCGGGAAACTAAGATCCCGCTTACCGCGCAGTGTGGCCATAAAAAAAATAAAGAAGAGAGAGAAATTAAGTTCCAGTTTATTTTTATCACTTTTAACGTGGAACTAAGGGCTGCAAAGTAAGGAGATTTACTAATTGTCATTCAGAAACCTTACTGATATATAGACATAATAGATGGTAGGGATTCCCATAATGGATGGGCTTCGGTCATGATCTCCTAGGGCTGAGCTGGGTGGATACTCTGCTAAGTTCCCAGGGTTGCAGAGCTTAAATCAGAATGGGTTTTGTTGCCATCACAGAGACCAGCCCCTCTCCTTCAAACAGCGTTGAATCTTCTCTTTTATCCGAGGAAAAAGCCATATATTAACTACTTCTGCCAACCAGATAAAGATGGGATTGATGTCATTGGGACAAATTCAAATTCAGCATCAAATATCTAATAAAAGGTAGCAGTAATAACCTGAAAAATGAAATTAAGTTACCGGAACAAATACTGAAAGATAAGTCTTCATGGTCTGGAGTTTTGTGAAGGTTTGTTTTCTGTATTTTGCTCAGGACATATATGAGTATCCTCATTTAGTGTGCGTTAACAAAATTTATGAAATGAAAAGATTTCCCAATGTCATGTGCTTCCATTTAAATAGATTAATACATTGTCTGTCCTGTAGCAACACCCTCCCCTTCTTTTTTTCTTTTTATTTATTCTGGGCGGAAGCAAAAAAGAACAGTAGTTTTCTCACTGCCGCTAAACACTTATTATACAATTTAATTATATAATTTTATATGTAATTTGTATATCTTCTCAATGTTAAGAAAGGTTGAAAGTTCGGAAGTTTTTTTAAAAAAATAAGTTTATTTATTTATTTGTTTTTGGCTACGTTGGGTCTTTGTAGCTGCGCGCAGGCTTTCTCTAGTTGCGGCGAGTGGGGACTACTCTTCATTGCAGTGTGCGGGCTTCTCATTGTGGTGGCTTCTCTTGTTGCAGAGCATGGGCTCTAGGCACACCCACTTCAGTGTTTGTGTCACATGAGCTCAGTAGTTGTGGCTCATGGGCTCTAGAGCACAGGCTCAGTAGTTGTGGCACACGGGCTTAGTTGCTCTGGGTCATGTGGGATCGTCCTGGACCAGGGCTCGAACCTGTGTCCCCTGCATTGGCAGGCAGATTCTTAACCAATGCACCACAAGGGGAGCCCAGAAAGTTCAGAAGTTTTGTTGGCAGCACTTAAAAAAAACAAAATGATAGGAACTGGTATGTGTTGTAAGAATGCTTCATTCAGTACCTAAATTTGGATCTTAATTGACAGTGCACTATCAGTAATTCTAGGAAGATTCTTTTTTATCTCCTAGAGCCAGATGTATCTTATTTTATGTCCTGGAAAGACAACAGAATCACAGCTGATTTCTATCTAAAACAGAGTTTGTAGGAATTCATATTTCTTCTTATGGCAGAGGAGAAAAAATACAAGGTACATTGATGTTTTAAGGCAACTGTTTAGACTCATTTTTATCTGAAGTAGTTTTTGTACAGAAATCACTTCCTAGTGAAATATAAGAATGTGTATATTTTTGGGGGGAGAGATATCTTTATAAGAGATTTGACTCTGTGAAAATCCATATTATGAGAAAAGGACAAATGGCTTCCTAAAAGACTATGACTCCTCACTCAGGCATTCACGTTACATCTGTGATATTTAATGACATAATTATCTTCAATATTATTATTAAAACCAGTAAGACAAAGCACTAAATAAACAATTTAACACATTATTTAAAATTTACATTGCAGAGGACAGACAGCAGAAGCAAGAAGAACTACAATCCTGAAGCCTGTGGAACAAAAACCACATTCACAGAAAGAGAGACAAGATGAAAAGGCAGAGGGCTATGTATCAGATGAAGGAACAAGATAAAACCCCAGAAAAACAACTAAATGAAGTGGAGACAGGCAACCTTCCAGAAAAAGAATTCAGAAAAATGACAGTGAAGATGATCCAGGACCTTGGGAAAAAAATGGAGGCAAAGATCGAAAAGATGCAAGAAATGTTTAACAAAGACCTAGGAGAATTAAAGAATAAACAGAGATGAACAATACAGTAACTGAAATGAAAACTACACTAGAAGGAATCAATAGCAGAATGACTGAGGCAGAAAAACAGATAAGTGACCTGGAAGACAGAATGGTGGGATTCACTGATGCAGAACAGAATAAAGAAAAAAGAATGAAAAGAAATGAAGACAGCCTAAGAGACCCCTGAGAAAACACTAAATGCAACAACATTTGCATTATAGAGGTTCCAGAGGAGAAGAGAGAGAGAATGCACCCGAGAAAATATTTGAAGAGATTATAGTCGAAAACTTCCCTAACATGGGAAAGGAAATAGCCACCCAAGTCCAGGAAGTGCAGAGAGTCCCATACAGGATAAACCCAGGGAGAAACAGGCTGAGACACATAGTAATCAAACTGGCAAAAATCAAAGACAAAGAAAAATTATTAAAAGCAGCAAGGGAAAAATGACAAATAACATACAAGGGAACTCCCATAAGGGTAACAGCTGATTTCTCAGCAGAAACTCTACAAGCCAGAAGGGAGTGGCATGATATACTTAAAGTGATGAAAGGGAAGAATCTACAGCCAAGATTACTCTACCCAGCAAGGATCACATTCAGATTCAATGGAGAAATCAAAAGCTTTACAGACAAGCAAAAGCTAAGAGAATTCAGCACCACTAAACCAGCTCTACAACAAATGCTAAAGGAACTTCTCTAACTGGGAAACACAAGAGAATAAAGGACCTACAAAAAAAAAACCCAAATAATTAAGAAAATGGTAATAGGAACATACATATTGAAAATTACCTTAAACGTGAATGGATTAAATGCTCCAACCAAAAGACAGAGGCTCACTGAATGGATACAAAAACAAGACTTATATATATGCTGTCTAAAAGAGACCCATATCAGACCTAGGGATGCCTACAGACTGAAAGTGAGGGGATGGAAAAAGATATTCCATGCAAATGGAAATCAAAAGCTGGAGTAGGAATACTCATATCAGATAAAATAGACTTTAAAATAAAGAATGTTACAAGAGACAAGGAAGAACACTACATAATGATCAGGGGATCAATCCAAGAAGAAGATAGAACAATTATAAATATATATGGCACCCAACATAGGAGCACCTCAATACATAAGGCAACGGCTAACCACTACAAAAGAGGAAATCGACAGTAACACAATAATAGTAGGGAACTTTAACACCTCACTTACACCAATGGGCAGATCATCGAAAATGAAAATAAATAAGGAAAAAGAAGCTTTAAATGACACAACAGAACAGATAGATTTAATTGATATTTATAGGACATTCCAACCAAAAACAGCAGATTACACTTTCTTCTCAAGTGCACATGGAACATTCTCCAGGATAGAGCACATCTTCGGTCACAAATCAAACTTCAGTAAATTTAAGAAAATTGAAATCATATCAAGCATCTTTTCTGACCACAACACTATGAGGTTAGAAATGAATTTCAGGGGAAAAAACGTAAAAAACACAAAAACATGGAGTCTAAACAATACGTTACTAAATAACGAAGAGATCACTGAAGAAATCAAAAAATACCTAGAGACAAATGACAATGAAAATACGACGATCCAAAATCTATGGGATGCAGCAAAAGTGGTTCTAAGAGGGAAGTTTATAGCTATACAAGCCTATGTCAAGAAACAAGAAAAATCTCAAATAAGCAATCTAACCTTACACCTGAAGAAACTAGAGAAAGAAGAAGAAACAAAGCCTAAACTTAGCAGAAGGAAAGAAATCATAAAGATTATAGCAGAAATAAATTAAATAGAAACAAAAAATACCAAAGATCAATAAAACTAAAGGCTGGTTTTTTGAGAAGATAAACAAAATTGATAAACCATTAGCCAAACTCATCACGAAAAAGAGGGAGAGGACTCAAATCAATAAAATTAGAAATGAAAAAGGAGAAGTTACAACAAACACCACAGAAATATAAAGCATCCTAAGAGACTACTACAAGCAACTCTATGCCAATAAAATGGACAACCTGGAAGAAATAGACAAATTCTTCACAAGGTATAACCTTCCAAGACTGAACCAGGAAGAAATAGAAAATATGGACAGACCAATCACAAGTAATGAAATTGAAACTGTGATTAAAAATCTTCCAACAAACAAAAGTCCAGGACCAGATGGCCTCACAGGTGAATTCTATCAAACATTTAGAAAAGAGCTAACACCCATTCTTCTCAAACTCTTCCAAAAAATTGCAGAGGAAGGAACACTCCCAAACTCATTCTCTGAGGCCACCATCACCCTGATACCAAAACCAGACAAAGATACTACAAAAAAGACAGTTACAGACCAATATCACTGATGAATATAGATGCAAAAATTCTCAACAAAATACTAGCAAACAGAATCCAACAGCACATTAAAAGGATTATATACCATGATCAAGTGGGATTTATCCCAGGGATGCAAGGATTCCTCAATATACGCAAATAAATCAATGTGATACACCATATTAACAAATTGAAGAATAAAAACCATATGATCATCTCAAAAGATGCAGAAAAAGCTTTTGACAAAATTCAACATCCATTTATGATAAAAACTCTCCAGAAAGTGGGCATAGAGGGAACCTACCTCAACATAATAAAGGCCATATATGACAAACCCACAGCAAGCATCATTCTCAATGGTGAAAAACTGAAAGCATTTCCTCTAAGATCAGGAACAAGACAAGGATGTCCACTCTTGCCACTATTATTCAACATAGTTTTGGAAATCCTAGCCATAGCAATCAGAGAAGAAAAAGAAATAAAAAGAATACAAATTGGAAAAGAAGTAAAACTGTCACTGTTGGCAGATGACATGATAGTATATGTAGAGAATCCTAAAGATGCCACCAGAAAACTACTAGAGCTAATCAATGAATTTGGTAAAGTTGCAGTATACAAAATTAATGCACAGAAATCTCTTGCATTCCTATACAATAACGATGAAAAAGCTGAAAGAGAAATTAAGGAAGCACTCTCATTTACCATTGCAACAAAAAGAATAAAATACTTAGGAATAAACTTACCTAGGAAGACAAAAGACCTATAGGCAGAAAACTATAAGACACTGATGAAAGTAATTAGAGATGATACCAACAGATGGAGAGATATACCATGTTCTTGGAGTGGAAGAATCAATATTGTGAAAATGACTATACTACCCAAAGCAATCTATAGATTCAATGTAATCCTTATCAAATTACCAATGGCATTTGTTACAGAACTAAAACAAAAAATCTTAACATTTGTATGGAGACACAAAAGACCCCGAATAGCCAAAGCAGTCTTGAGGGAAACAAAAGGAGCTGGAGGAATCTGACTCCCTGACTTCAGACTATACTACAAAGCTATAATAATCAAGACAATATGGTACTGGCACAAAAACAGAAACATAGATCAATGGAACAAGATAGAAAGCCCAGAGATAAGCCTATGCACCTATGGTCAACTAATCTATGACAAAGGAGGCAAGAATATACAATGGAGAAAAGACAGTCTCTTCAATAAGTGGTGCTGGGAAAACTGGACAGCTACATGTAAAAGAATAAAATTAGAACACTCCCTAACACCATACACAAAAATAAACTCAAAATGGATTTGAGACCTAAATGTAAGACCGGAAACTATAAAACTCTTAGAGGAAAACATAGGAAGAACACTCTTTGACATAAATCACAGCAAGATCTTTTTTGATCCACCTCCTAGAGTAATGGAAATAAAAACAAAAATAAACAAATGGGAGCTAATGGAACTTCAAAGCTTTTGCACAGCAAAGGAAACCATAAACAAGACGAAAAGACAACCCTCAGAAGGGGAGAAAATATTTGCAAATGATCTCCAATATATATAAACAGCTCATACAGCTCAATATTAAAATAACAAACAACCCAATACAAAAATGGGCAGAAAACCTAAATAGACATTTCTCCAAAGAAGACATACAGATGGCCAAGAAGCACATGAAAAGCTGCTCAACATCACTAATTATTAGAGAAATGCAAATCAAAACTACAATGAGGTAGCACCTAACACCAGTTAGAATGGGCATCATAGAAAATGTACAAGAAATAAATGCTGGAGAGGGTGTGGAGAAAAGGGAACCTTCTTGCACAGTTGGTGGGAATGCAAATTGATACAGCCACTATGGAGAACAGTATGGAGGTCCCTTAAAAAACTAAAAATAGAATTACCATATGATCCAGCAATCCCACTACTGGGCCTATACCCAGAGAAAACTGTAATTCAAAAGGACACATGCACCCCAATGTCCTTGCAGCACTATTTACAATAGCCACGTCATGGAAGCAACCTAAATGCCCATCAACAGACGAATGGATAAAGAAGATGTGGTACATATATACGATGGAATATTACTCAGCCATAAAAGGGACGAAATTGGGTCATTTGTTGAGACATGGATGGATCTAGAGACTGTCATACAGAGTGAAGGAAGTCAGAAAGAGAAAAACAAATATCATATATTAACGCATATATGTGGAACCTAGAAAAATGGTACAGATGAACCGGTTTGCAGGGCAGAAATTGAGACACAGATGTAGAGAACAAACGTATGGACACCAAGGGGGGAAGCGGCAGGGGGTGTGGGTGGGGATGGGATGAATTGGGCGATTGGGATTGACATGTATATACTGATGTGTATAAAATTGATGACTAATAAGAACCTGCTGTATAAAAATATAAATTAAAAAATAAATTAAAAAAATAAAAATTACATTGCTTCAAAGCACCACACTGCTCATAAGCACTCATCTGAATCTTTTATTTATGTAAGTATGTTGAAGATTATCCCAAGAGGATAAAATATTCAGGTTTTTTTGTGTTTTTCTTTCACCTTGATCAATATTTACCTTGGAAATGTTGGATAACTTGGGGCCATCCACTTAATTATTTTTTTTCATGTTTCAGTAAATCCTGTTCTATAAATGTTTCTTTCCTTTTCTTTCTCCCATGTAAATAACCCTTCTATTGTCAAGTTATTTCCCAACAGATCTATATTCAGAATTTCATAGTAGGTAGGTTTTAAATAATATCCTGATTTTTAACTCTTTGATTATAAGGCCTAAAACCAATCACGGACTAGAAACATTTTCTTCCTCAAAAAAAGCATTGATCAATGTTCCAATCTAAAGTTCTAATTACCTATTTCAATCTTTGAAAAAGATGATATTTGATTCCAGAATATTCAGAATATGAGAGAAAATGATTAAAGCTATATCAGGGCCTATGTGTATGAATTATACCAAATTCTTCTAATATTTTGTCACCACAGATGTGTTTGGACATTTTCAAAAGAATTTAGGAGATTGACGTGATAGCCAGGTATAAAAGAGTAAGATTCTGGAATAGAAAAAACTGTTGGAGAAGCTTCTTTCTAAAGCATTCTTTGATGTTTTCCCAAAGTAAACTGCGTAAGTTTAGTAGGAAATATATATATACATACTAAAATTGTCATTAGGTTATTTTAACTTGGTTAATTGTAAATGGCATATTTTTGATGCACATGAGTATTTAAGAATACTGCCACTTGGTTGCCTTTGTTTAGAATAAAAAGAGCGACAGAAATAGAAATGTGTTTTGCTACAAGGATAGACCAGATATTTAAATAGTCACATGGGCTTTCTGCTGTACCGAGGAAGTCCACTTTGTGTGATGGACTCTAATTCGTGCAGCTACCTCATTGAGGCACCCAAAGCCAAGTACATGATTGAGAGCAAATACAGACACTGCTAATCATACACATTTAGAATTCGTTTTAGTGTCCTTTAAATGATACAATTATAACACTATACCTTTCATCCCCAAAACCTGTAGTGAGGAACTTTTGTCAAAAGGATTTCTAAATTGACTGTAAAAGTCAAGTCTGGCTTAACCAATTTTTCATCAATATATGTATAGTTTTAAAAATAATTTCCAATATGTATTCATTAGGGCAACTATAATCTCTTACAGGACTGAATTGTATGCTTGACTTTCTTACCTAAATTTTTAGTTCAAGTTCACCTTTCATTCTGGTAGAATTTATCTAACTGCTCAACCACCCCTCACAGTTGAAAGGAATTGTGTGCTGGAGCTAACTCCTTAAGAATTGTAAGTTCAAATGAAAGAAGGCTTCCAATCAGCAAAGACAGAGCTTGGAGAACACAAACCAAGTAGAGAAGGCAGGATTCTTTCCCTTATGAATTTATACCAGTCTTCTTTGCATTAGCACTAGATATTCCTTGGTGAGTTGTTTGGTTGGTTGGTTTCTAAGCTGATCTACAGCTTAGAAATATATTAAGTACATTAAATATTGAATAGCTTGACAAATGACAGCCAGCATGGGTTTTCCCTTTTCTTGAGTCTTCTCCACAGTAAAAGCAAATGTGAACTGTGTTCCTAACAAAGGGAGGTAGGAAATGAGGGAGAAAAAAGCCCCTAAAAAATAGTGATCAAAAAATAGAGGCAAGATCCTCGTGTGGTCTCATTCATTTGCTATCTCTTCCTCCCAGTTCTCTGACCTATTTTGCTAGTAATGATTGGTTTTTTACACCTGGAGATCACAAAACCCTGGTGTGAGGTCCAGCCTGCGGAGTTATGTGTGAGTATCCGAGCTGCTCATTCATCAGGAGCTGAAGTTTTCCCTAGCTTAGTCAACTCTTGTCTCACCAATGAGGTGGCAGTTTTCAAGGGCCAGTAATAAGAGATGTATATTTTTACTATGCTTCACATAGATAAAGACAGAAGTCAGACACATACTATATTAAAATATCAGAAGAGTGCTGAGGTGCCAGTAACCAGAAAGTTCCTTTTTAACTTGGAAGCTAGTGTATGTTTCATACCAAAAAATTCCTCCAGTTCCTTGAAGTACCTTTAGTGAATTACCAGTGTATTAGCCTTGCTACCTCTTGATAAGCATCCATCTGTCACAACAAATCCATACACTTCTTTACAGCCCTACAATCTACATTTGGAAGAAGAGAGTCAGCTCTTCCAGAAGGATGGAAGAAACCATGAGGAGGTTTTAGTAATAACAGTAACCTGATATTTTGAAACTCTAAGGTCCTGATTTTCAGCCTTCCACCTAACAGTAAAATTAAAGCTAGCCCCCAGTAATAAAATGATATTTCTTTAATCATATTATATAGATTGTGAGTGATTCAAAATCAGAAACCAGGTCTTGTTAATAGTGTGTCCACACACTAACATCACTGTTTAACACATAGTAGGTCTTCAATAATTATTGTTGAATTGAACTGAGTTTGCTCACACTCAGCACCAAAAATGATTTTTCAACTTGGATAATTTAGTGTACCTTTGCATTCTGTGGTTGCACTTCATTTAGCCAGCAGAATTTTATTTAGGAGACAGAGAATAAATTATACTGAAACTTTCTTTCAAGTGGAATTGAATTTACTTCACAAAATCATCATTTTTTAATCTGAGCATTCTACAAAGGGTGACCCTAACGAGAAGGAAAAAACACCACAGCATCCTTGAATATAGATCAAAAACTCAAGTCATCCATTGAAACAGGACCCTGTAGAGATTGGTGCTGTGATTGGAGATTACTATAATATTATCTTTCTTAGAAAGTAGGAAATCTAATTACCTTCGTTTCTCACATTTGAGCCATACTACAAATGAGTTGTGTCCAGGTACAGAAAAAACAACAATATTTTATTTATAATCTTATTTTTAGCTTTTGATCTACAAATTCGGGTTCTAGATTTGTTTAAAAGATCATGGGTTTTATAGATGCTCATATGTAAATTAATCTATTGTTTGCTTACTTTTTGTTTTCCATTGTATGGTCCTCCTCATAAATACAGAACAGGTCGTTACATGAAAAATATAAGATCTTGCATTTTTTCCTTGTTCTCTCTTAAAAATCTATTTCTAATATTGCATTCCCCATTGGACTACTTCATAAGGGCATGAGAGGGGGAAAAGAAAAGACAGAGGAAAAAAAAGAAAGACAAAAGAGACTGGATCTCACCACTAGAATTCACCATAAAAATCTCAAAGTGTAACAGAATTCTTACAAAATTTCCTAGACCAGTTCTTTAGGGAATTGAGATCTCCTATGAAAAATATGGCGATTGGGAAAGGCAGGGACAAGATGTGGGAAAATAGTAAATAAGTGCAGCAAAAACAGGTTCTGAGGAATACACATAATTTTGTCTGCTTTAGATCACAATAGAATTTTTAATAAATAAATTTCTTTTCTTTTTTGTTTTTTTTTTGTAAAGACACTTTTTTGAAACAGTAGATTTAGCCCAGTCATTTGTGTCATTTTTAATAAACTGTCTTTTTTTTTTGATTGTTTGTTTTTCATAACTGTAAATGTTTTAGATTTGAGTCTCTTGGACATTGTCTTTAGAGTTCATTCGGATCAATAACGGTTCATGCACTGAACTGTGTATTGAATTTATTGTGTTAACTGTTGTTGTGTGGTTGAAGGGAGATTTGTAAGAGTTGTAGTGGTTTAGGTGCTCATGCTCAATAGCAGGCATGGGCAGGTGGCTTTCCATGGGTGTGTCTCCTGTAATCTCATCATCCACATTAATGATTTCAACAGTCCTCGTTGGGGCATGATGGTTTTGCCGATGGTGCTGCTTCCTCATCTTGTAGAAAATGACCAGCATCACTGCAGCCATGAGTGTGATGGCCACAAAACAGCCAATGATGATTTTGGTAGTCTTCATGACTTCATCGATTCCTGGGATCCCACTGTTTATATCAGTCACGGGGATGGTGAAAGTTTTTTCTGTTGACCTTGTGCTCTGTGGCGTGAGAGAGGTGGTCACGTTGGTGGTCTCCCAGTCGATCACCGGAGTGGGACCCACATTGTTATCTGTGGTCCTTGCCTCATCCTGAGAAGGTTCCATAGTCTCTACTGTGACGGTTGAAAAGTACGAGAAGGGAGTAGTGTTTGCTGCAGTAACATTCAGGGTGGCCGAAGCAGTGGTATTTCCAACAGAATTACTCACCATACATGTGTACATGCCTGTATCTTGCACAGTTACATTCGTGAAGTTTAACGTCCCATCGCTGAGCACGGCTATCCGCACTTTGTACGCCCCATGTGTCATGACTGTTCCGTTTGGAGTAATCCAAGATACAGAAGTCAGGGACGTGGAGGCCCGACATTTCAGCTCAGCTGCCATGCCTTCAGTGACATTGAGGTCTGCTGGGGGCTCCACAATGACAGGAGCATAGCATGTGAAATAATTCTGGTCAAGCTCCCCAATGTACCTCCCTTTCAGATTGGGAGGCGTGTTACACCGGGCACAGCAAGCTGTGTTGGAGGGGGCCATGTCTTTTATCCACCAGCTGAGCCACAGTATGTCACAGTTACAGTTCCAGGGGTTGTGATGTAAGTGTATCCGTTCTAGATGATGCAAGGGTGTGAAGAGGTCATGAGGCAGTAATGTTAGATTGTTGTGTGCCAGGTTGATCTCCACCAGTGACTGAAGGTTATCAAAGGCATTCCGTTCAATCACTTGAATCTGGGACTGTATCATCCACAGTTTTTGAAGGTGCATCAACCCCTGGAAAGAGCCAGGCCTGATGGCAGACAGATGATTCCCAGAAAGATCCAGCTCATCTAGTTTTATGAGCGGCGTGAGGTTAGGGATTTCTCGGAGGTTGCACATGGCAAGGTTCAAATACCTCAAGTTGGACAGACCTTCAAAGGCACCTTCTGAGATATACGAAAGCCTTTTTAATTCCCCTAAGTCTAGTCGGCGCAAAGAAGGGATTCTGTTAAAAGCATAAGAAGGGATGCTTTCGATGGGGTTGTTTCGCAACCAGAGCTCCTTCAGTTTAGACAAATATACAAAAGCTCCATTTGGGATGGTCGTAAGACGATTGTCAAAGAGTTCCAGGGTGTTGAGGTTTGCCAGACCATTGAAGGCCCCAATTTCAATTGTTCTGATATGATTCCTACTCAACTGTAGGATTTCCAGGTGCCTCAAGTGTTTGAAGCTATTCACTTTGATGATCTGGATTTGGTTCTCATGGAGGTTCAGCAGCCGGGTGTTGGTGGAGATGCCATCTGGAACCTCACGTAGGTTTTTCCGAACGCAAATCACCTTGCTGAACTGGTTGCTGCAGGAGCAGACGGAAGGGCAGGTTTGAGCCCGCACCAGACCAGCCACCACAAGAAGTTGAAGAGCCAGCAGCACCACAAGCAGGGGGTCAAATAAGGCCCTGTTAAACCTAGGACCTATCATTATCTGCTGTGGATGTAAGGTCATCTTGTTCAACATTCATAATTTATCTGGTGTTGGTCCTTCTGGAGTTCTAATAATCTGCAATACAATGAGAGCAAAAAAGAGTATTAGATCTCCTCCAGATGTCTTTCTGGAGTCACTGTATGTAGTGTCATTTATTAAGCGATCTGGCTCATATTTATAGAGAAGTGTTTTTGTACTTTGAGTCAGCAGCCATCCACAGCCAATATTCCATCAGATGTGCAATCACAGAGCAATGGAAGAATGAGGTAGAGGGCCTTACTGTAGTGTTTACCAACCAAGTCTGAGCTGAATGCATGAGGACATATGAAATGTACCCCACAATTAGGCTCAATGTCCAGACCAGATTGGAAAAGTTCAGAAAATAAAATTGGGGTGGGGGCTATACCAATAAACTAAAAATTCCCTCGCAAAATTATTAATACCTGGCATTTTATTGAGGATTAGTCTATGTGCCAGGCACCACAGGCTATGGAGTTCACAAACAATCCTATCCAAGAATGGCTACATAACTTGCAGGGCTCAAGGCAAAATGAAAACATGGGATGTCTTGTTAAAAATTATTAAGAATTTCAAATCAGTTACAGAAGGGCATGAAGCCAAGCATGGGCCCTTCTGAGTATGGGGCCCTTTGTAATTACACAGGCTGCATGCCCTGATCCTTTCTTAACCTTACAGCATTCCTCTGAGGAAGGAACTGTTACAGACTCCATTTTCAAGATGAAGCAATTTAATAGTAGGGGAAGTGACATGCATGCAGTCACATGGTTAGTAAGTACAGAACCAGGGCTTAGACGGTCAGCTCATCAGTCCAGGAGAATATGATCTCAAGAACTCCATGAAAAAGTTTCTGCAAGAATGATGGCAAAAGCAAAATATTTTTCACAATTAATTTTGTTAAAATACCTTTCCTTTGGGGGTGACCTGAGCTGTAAACACTGGCAACTTATCATATAGTTCCTGTGAAAATACACTGAAATAATGACATGCACAAATATACATAAATTTCTAGAGATGTTCATATACAAAAACTCATGACAACAGAGCCAACTGCTACCCATAGGTAGATATACCACAAATTAAATCACACCCCATGAAACATAATGTTTACGCACAGAAAAAAATCTTAGTATAACTGTATTATATATGTATTATGTCCCTACTCTTACTGATTTTAAGTAGATTTCTGGGAAGGAAATAAAACAACTCACTTCCTGCAACTCTTCTGGCACAAAGAGGAATTCCAACGCTTGTGTTACTCAGTATAAACCCCACTCAACTGGCTTATCATGGATTGGGCACCTGTGTAATGACCTCTCCCAAATTTCTCATCTCAATAAACAGTGTCTCTTCTGTGAATCTCCTGGGAAGAAAAAAAAGTGTGGAGGCTCACCATATCCAATTCAAAAAGGCACTAAGACAATAATTTAGTATTTATTACGTGTCACCTTGGGCAGGTTACTTATCCTCTCCATGGCTCAATCTTCCTTGCAAAATGGGAATGACATAATTACATAACCCTTAGTGTTACTGTCAGAATAAAATTAGTTAATGTTCATAAGGGCTTAGAATAATGCCTTCCATATGGAAAGAACTCAATAATATTAGATATTATTATTATTACTACTACTGTATTGTTGTTTCCCTTAGCCAGACATTTTGCTAAGTACTGAGCATACAAAGGTGAAGAATATAATCCTCATCCTTGAGGGAATTATAATTCAGGAGGTAAGACAGATAGGCAAACAGATGAAACAAAATAATGTATGTTCATTGCTCTGAGGCCAAGCCACATTGGTAGGAGGGAGCTGAAGTCAGAGTAACTCAATCTGTGCTGGTAAATCAGGAGATTTTCAAAGAGGAGGGTCACCTGATTTAGATTTTGTAAAAGAAATTGATAAAGAAAAGAAAGAAGAGCAGAGGGACCAGGCTGAGCTAAGACAAGGAAACATGAAGGATGCTAGTACAACCAAAGCACCATAAAAATTCCTCTGTGGTGGGAGAACGGAAAGCCTGGGGAAGAGAATGGGAAAGAAGCTGGGATAAGATCGGGTCCAGACTGAAGAGTTGGTTACGCCAAACTTAAGAGTCCCCGTTTTATCCTACAGGCGACATATTCTGTTTATACAAAGAAATGCTATCATGAGCTTTGTTTTTAAGAATGATAATGTTAGATTAACAGGGAGACAGAAAAGTTTTGGAAGAAACCAGCAGCAAGGAGAAAAATTAGGAAGATCCTCCAGCTGCTCCAAGTGAGCCTTAGAGAAAAGTCAATTCCAGAGACAAGTGGACTTTTTTGGTCATCTCTTGCATGCCTACCATTCAAGGTCTTGAGGAGAGAAGGGCCGTCTGTCTCCTCTTTAGGAGTATAACCCTTCTACCAGTGGTGAGATTCTCAATGTTAATTAACATTTGTAAATAACTCCATCTTCATAGAGTACACAAGACAGAGAAGAGGCTCTTTTCCTATAAAAAGAGATTCTTCACTCAGTAAATGTATCTGCCATTAGCAGCCCTTCAATATACACCCACATTCACAGAACGGCAGAAAAGGACCTGAATCTCAAGAAGGTGAGGTTTAAAGTCATAGATGCTTTCTGGCTTCAGAGGCTTGTTTTGGTCTCCTTCCCTATGGCAGCAAAGAAATTTGACCACTGGGTGCTGAGTTGTTACTCTTTCTTCCAGCCTTCTGTGGCAAACTGACTTGCTGCCTTTCTCCGGGCTCCTGCAGCTCTAGGTTGACTTTTCACACCATTCAGTACTACGATCATTTGTCCCTGGGTCTGTTTCCTGCACTACCTTTTGAGCTCCCTGAGGACAGTGGCCATGTCTCATGGTCTCTTCTTAGCCTCCTGACAGCACAGTACCTGGTATAGTGATGTGTACCAATGTATTTAATCATGCCTTTTACTTTCTGTATTTTCTGATGTTTTGATACGGGGCTGTGCTTATCCTGGAGAGACTGCCCCTCCAAGGGCTAGCTAATTCCTAGAGATAGTAAAGGACGGGCTCACAGGCATGCCTTTCATATTCAAGGCAACCATTATGAAGCCAGTACCCCAATCATTTCCTTTATCAGTTTTTACAGGGCTCTTTACACTTGAGCCACTATCCCTCTGCCCTCATCATCCCAGGGCTAGATACCAGGCAACTGGGATAGCTCCTGTGTTCCAGAACCCACTGAAATTATTCATACCACAACAATGTGGCTGGCAGGCTTCTCACCCTGAGTTAGATTGGGAGTTTTCCTTCATTGTAAGTTTAAACACAACCTTAAAAACCCTTGTAGATTTCTATTTTAAGTAGAATCTTATTTAAATTGCCAGTGATCATGACCACAGAAAATCTGTCATTCATGTGATTCAGTATTTTCATTGCATATGTTCCCCTTTCCCCAAAACACACTTCTGAAGGTAAGAGGGAATTTTTAAAAAGAAAGAAGGAAAGAAAAAAGAACAGCACATAAAATCTCTAATATATTAATTGATAGATGCTTTTAGGATTGGGGTCATAGGGCCCTACTCCTCCATCCCTCCTCCCACCTCCCACTCCATGACTCTCTCTAGAATCCTAGGGTCTCTGGCAACAGAGGTCAAAATAACTGGTTGACTGGAAATCGCACAAAAGTGAAAAAGATACGTCCTTATTCTGCCATTTGCTACCTTTATCCCTTTAAAATATGAAATAACAAAGGCATCCATGTCCGGTGGTCAGAGAAAAGGCTCATGAAGACTTTGAATTTATATGCCTGCTTTAACCCCCATGACCCTACAATTGGGAAAGTTACTTCACCTGTCTATAGCTTACTTTCCGCATTTGTAAAAGGGAAACAACAGAGTTACTTACTCAAAAGGCTTTTGTTAGCACTGTCACATAATACAGATAAAGTTACTGGCTCATAATAAGTAATAAATATTTACTACATTTTAAAATAAAAAGTGATGGGAGCTTCTTCCTCTTATATAAGATAGGAATAACACTAATACTTATTATTCAAAGTTGTGGTAAGGATGAACTGGAATGACCAGAAACATACTATCAGTAAATTATCAGAAACATACTATCAGTAAAACATACCGAAATATGATACATTGCTCTTAATCGTAGAGTATGTGTGTCTCCCCATTTTCAATCCCCGGGTTGTTTTATTTTCTATTTCTTGCTTACTTCAAGGTCTTTTTGCTATTGCAATTAATGAGATTGCCTGTAAATCAGTCATAAGTAACAATTTATGAATTATAGTTGGTTCAAAGCTAATTTATAACCTGCCGCAAATAAAGCTTGGTACATGCGCTGAATCGAGTAAACTACTATCAACAAAAGGTTTTCTATTTTAAAATCTGAATTATGTTACTTTCCATCGAAAGCCAGGTTTCAATATCTCTTTCAGAAGATGTTTTTATCACATCAAAAGGAAATCAATTTAAAAGTACACACTTCCATTACGATGTCATCTCATAGCATTTATTTACAAATGGATCTGTGTGGGTTTTGAATTAAACTATAATACTTTTAGCCTTGTCCCAGAGGATATCCTGACTTTTTGTCAACAGACCTTTCTTCTTTCCTTACCTATGCTTCAGGACACAGAAGGAACTGAAGGAGGGAGAGTAGCACAGTATCATTGCTAAGTCAGCATAGACTGTTGTCCAGACAATGGAACTAGTTTGCAAGCGAGGTGGGAGAAAGATACATTTAGTTAACCACAATCAGCCCTCCCATCTCAACAGACCACATATTCACAATCACATGTATCTGCAACAAACCTCTCTAAACATTGAGAAGCAAAACCCCACATTTAGAAAGGAGACTGAGACCTCCACACCATACCTCACCATCAACATCAAATTGACTTAGCTCTGCCATGGTCTCTATCAGCATCTCTATCCTCTTCTGAAATTCTCCTGCCAAAACAGTTTCATTGTCCTTAGAGAAACTTGCCCAAAGATCTATCAACTCTTTCAGGGAAAGCATTAACAGAAGTCTGTGCTCTAGGATTTTTTGAATCTTCTGCTTCACCTCGGTGTTTTCTCCAGTCCTGGATTGTTGTATCATAATTCTTACCTGATCCTCATCAAGTTCCCACATTGAACGATTCTCCTAAAAATCAAACTTCCAGTTCTCAATAAATTCTGGCTTAATCTTCACCACTCCACCCATAGACTCTCCTGGACCTCTGTGGGGTGGTGCTTCCCCTTAGTAAGCAAAAAACTCAGCTCTGTCTTACCAACAGTTTGTGTTGGTGACATTTTCAGAATCAACTTTTTAAACAGAACTAAAGATGAGTTATTCACCTAAAATATGCTTGAACTCTAATCTTTCTGTCTGTCTCTCTCTGAATTTGTTGCCAACCCAACATCCTACTCACATACTCTTTCCCTAGAAAATTTTGTTCAGGAAGATTGACTTTCATTCTAAAAAAAAAAAAAAAAAAATCATAAAACTATATTATCTGCTTTGGGAGAGGCTGGCCCAACCTTGATTAGTTCATAGAATTTGGTTTAAGCTAGTACTAGGCAAACGTTTTCTGTAAAGGGCCAGATAGTAAATAGTTGATGCTTTATAGGTCGTATGGTCTCCAGTAGCAACTACTCTACTCTGCCATTGTAGCTTGAAAGTAGTTCTAGACAAAGGTAAATGATTGTGCATGGCTATGTTCCAGTTAAACTATTTATGGGCGCTGAAATTTGAACTGTATATAATTTTCATATGTCTCAAAATTTTCTTAAAAATTTTTTCAACTATTTAAAAATTCCAAAACATTCTCAGCTCACAGGGCATTCAAAAACAGATGGTGGACTAACCTTTGGACTATAGTTTGCTGAGTTCTTTTCTAAATAAACATTGGTTGTAGCATTCCTATTGCCAGAGACTGATCAGGTCTGGGCACGTGACACAATTTGGCCAATGAGATGTGAGGAGAGGTCAGCTGAGGGGGTTCTGGGATTTTTTTTTTTTTTTCCCCCACTAATATGAAGAAAGACAAGGGGAAGGAGTAGTTCTTTGTTCTGTTTCTGGGTATTGTTGTGGGTATAAGATACGGAGAGTTGCTGCAGCCATCTTGTGGCCAAGACAGGAGGCAGCCTGAGGACAAAGCTGATGTGCTAAGGAAGGAAAACATGGAAAGAGGGGAAGAATTTGCATGTCTGATATTGTGACAAGCAGCTAAATAAATGAATCCTGTAACAGTTTTTCCTCTGTATTTTATTATTATGTGCAATAATCAATTCCTTACAGTATAAACAGTTCATTATTTTTCTGGTTACTTACAGCCAGACCTACCTGATGCTTTCATAGTCATTCTCCTCTCTATCTCTATTTCTCGCTATCTCCCACTTCCCCAAACCAAGAGCAAAGAAAAGGCAAATACAGAAAAATTCTGATTTCTTATACCATTATATACCTGAGACCTACCAAAGAGAACAAAGTAAGATGAGGCAAAATGATTTGCTTATAAGAAAGGAGGTGAGGCTCATCCCCACCTTGCTAAGAAGGCTTTCTATTGTAATCATTTCTCTGGATAGCTCTTTAAATTTTAAAGAGTGATAGAATACACAGGAAAAGGAAAAGCAACAAACTAAATAACATCATTATCAAAGATAGCTCACCCCCCAAATCAAATTTATTTTACAACTATTTCCTAATATAGTTCATTATTTTTTCCCATTCGAAACCCAGTTTTGCAAATCTGTTGAGCTTTCCTCCCTCATGCAGGAATATATGGCTCTGCACATGTACAGAGAAAGAAAATTTTTGTAAATACGCCCAGGGCTGACCCTCAAGGCAAATGTAATGGAAGTGATACAAGGCTTAAATGGCTGTAACCTGGGTACTGAACCTGTCAAGTCAACAGGAGGCTCTTTGGCTATATACACTGACCTTGCAATGTTTCTAGAAAAAGTTGGGATTTTTAAAAATTGATTTTTTTTTTTTTTTTTTTTTTTTGCGGTACGCGGGCCTCTCAGTGTTGTGGCCTCTCCCGTTGCGGAGCACAGGCTCCGGACGCGCAGGCTCAGCGGCCATGGCTCACAGGCCCAGCCGCTCCGCGGCATGTGAGATCTTCCTGGACCGGGGCACGAACCCGTGTCCCCTGCATCGGCAGGCGGACTCTCAACCACTACGCCACCAGGGAAGCCCAAAAATTGATTTTTAAGGAAAGAAAAACCACCTGGATCTGCATTTTCACTTTTCTAGAAGACTTACCTAACTTATAGTACAGGAATACATGTGTTTAGTGTTTAGAAGTGACAAGATTACAATATCATTAGATAAGAAAAAGCAGTGAGTGGAGAGAAATATGTATTAATGGAAGAAAAAACCATAACAACCCATGTGGCTAACATGTTGCTACGTTCTGGAGAGTATAAGAAGGGATAGAAAAGAGCTAAGGTGACCATGCCTTCTAGAACTTTACAAACTTATTGGAGCTGTAATACAAATGCATAGATACCTATCAAGAATAAAAAGTGTACATATGTGTATCTAGGTACTAATGTAAATCAGTGTATTCGATATTTAAATGCCATAAAACATTTAAATGTCGTAGATAATCAGAAAAATTTTAAGAAGAGGGTTTGGGATTTTATGTAGGTCCTTAAAGGGATATAACCTTGCATTGAGGCAGGTGATGGAGGAAGGCATAGATGACTTATAAAAGAAGAGGAGTAGGAGAGTGAAATAAAAGAAAAATGACTTAATGGAAGCAGAAGACTTACACAGCAGAATTTAGATAGTTAAGTTGGCCCAACTGAGGGGCAGTGAATGCCTGGTAGGAGAGTTTGGATTTGCTTCAATAAAGAAACTTAGGAAGACACTCCAGGCTCTTAAGCAGGAAGGGCATTGGTGAGAGCATTATTTTAGGAAGGCTCCATCCTTGTGCATAAAAGAAATTGGAAAGAGGAGTGGTTGATGGAAGAGGCAGATGACTTCAATAATCGACACCCCTAGCATTACTTTAGAACAGAATGGAACTGATCTTCAGTCTGATTATCTGACTACTCAGACATGTATAGCTTCAAATTAGTCATCCCTAGTTGAAATCCTGTAGAGCATGAAATGCCAGTGAAGGCAAAATTAGCTTCTGTATGTAGTCTCATTAAAAAATACTGGTTTACACAGAGGGAGCAGGGTATCACTTTTGAAACTCTGATGCACAAGTAAGGAAAGATGCATTTTTGATCTCTAATGCTGCTCATGTCCACATTGTAAATTATACAAAAAGGACTATGAAACACACATTCAGTTTTGGTTTCTTGAGGACATACTGTACTTTCCAACTTGAAACAATGTTGAAGCATAGAAAGACACCCAATCTATATCAGCAAAACCTAGTGGAACAAAAACCAGATTTAGAGTAAAATGAGGTGAGTTAGAAGGTTGGCCAAGTATTCTTTGGCATAACCATTCTTTGGTAAATTAGCTTTCTCTGAACTGCACCTTCCTAAGTGGGAGCGATGATAACATTAATAGACATTGAGAGAATTATATGAATTAAATGGTGTACCATATACTGAAAGAAAATCCCCAAACCTGCCCTGCACCTTCGTAAATGCCATTATCACACATCCAATTGCTCAAGGCAAAAATGTAAGGACCTTCCTTGACTTTTCTTTTTATTTAAATGCAGCACAACCCTATTCATTAAAATACTGACTTTACTATTAAAATATAAATGGATCTATCTACTTTTCCTCATTGTCCCTTTCTAGCCAAATCATCTTCATTTCTAACTTGGACCACTGAAATACCCTCTTACCAGTTTCTTTACTTTTGCAATTGCTTCACCACAATTAATTCTTCATACAGCATCTAGAATGAAGTTTACAAATATAAATATGTTCATGTCATTCTTCAGCTGAAAATGCTCCTATTGACTTCATACCCTTTTAGAGCAAAATGTAAACTGTTTTGGCCTCCAACATATGATTATCTGATAGTTGCCTAATCTCTCTTATCTTTCAACTTCTCTTCATTTTGCCTTCTGTCTTCAACCATATTGAATTTTCTTTGTTCCTCAAATGCTCCAAGCCTTTTCCTTCCTCAGGACCTTTGCACTAAGGTTCCCTCTGCCTGCAACACCTGTCCTTGGGTTTTTGCATGGTTGATATTCCTTTCATTCAAGACTCCCTTTAAATTTTACTTTCTCAGAAGATTCATTCTTGATCACCCAGCCTAAAGCAGACCCTCCGTCAGCATCAGTCAGATTACCATTTTAACTGTCATCAGAGTACTTCTCATTCAATATTTTCCTCATATATTTCAATGTTTATTTTCTTACTGCCTGTCTCACCTGAGTGGAATGTTAAGTTCCTTGGAGGAGCGTCTTATCTACTCTAGTGATATTCTTCCAGAAAAATACTCATCAAACATTTGTTAAATGCATGAATGAATGCATGAGTGTTCAAGCAGATGGAAGCAGTTTGTAGATAATTAAGGCTATATGCTCACTGAGGACCTAAATAATATCATATTTACTAATTGACCCTTAGCATCTAGTAGAGTCCAACTCACATAATAGAAATTTCATTAATTTCTGGAATGATTCTTGTCCAGTTTTTAGTTATTTTCATAGAAGTCTTCCTACAGAGAGAACAAAGCAATATAAAGTTCATTTCATTGTCTTCTTGCTCTCTTTGTTTATTTTTACTTTTTAAATTTTCTTTATTTTTTTGGGAAGGAAAATCCTTCCTTATTTCTTTCTCTTTATCTGTTCTTGTCAATAGCAGCCCTGTTTTAAGTTTGGCCAGACAATGCCCTCTACTGTATGTGCCTAAAATAACACGATTGCCTTGAAAATTACAAGTAGATGATGCATTAAGTTATTTCCATGATTTGCTTCACATGATACCAACATGTACTGCAGAACTAAGGAGGCTTGACTCAGCTTTTGGGTCCCTCCATTAGGTCAGACCACTTAGAGCAGAGAACAAGAATTCTTATAGACCGAAAGTCAAATCATCCTCAAATTTTCTTTAAAATGGAAGAGTCTCTTGATCATCACATTTCTGCTTCTAGAACACATTTAAACCATTAATTAGAAAATCCTTGGGTGAAAAATGTCTAATTCTTCCATCACAATCGAAAAGAACAGCATGGATTAGGCAAGGTATTGGGGTAGGCGGTGGCAGCTCCAACTTTGTCTTAGCTACAGAAAGTCAAATCTACTTCGTGTTAGGAAAGCAGACCTAGAAATATAGCTAAAGACTTGGCAAGGCTAAAAATAAAATTAATTTGTTTTTTCCCTGCTTGTTTAGCCTCACATGATGCAGGAGAGATAAGCATACCTGGTACATAGTTTTGGCTGTTTATGAATTCTTTTGATCATGTTCACTTGCTGTGCTTGATTATTTATGAAGAAATGAAATATAGTTGACTACATGTTTCTGGAACTAAAGGGTGGGATTTGAGGTGCTCAGGGCTATGTTTGCATTTTTATGATAGTTGCTTGCTGTGTTGGTTTAGTGAAATGCATAGCCAAGGAAAAAAGCTTAAAACCTCAAGTGACATATACTATTTGATATTTCACTCTTCAGGAAATGAAATCAGACAGTACCAATGACCGGAAATGTGCCTTTTTGTAACAATACCTGCATTCTCGTTTGCACTAATATTTTTAAGGTTGGAGCCCTCCCAATGCATTAAGACTTCACTTCTCTCCCTTTCCTTTTTGTTCTTTCTTTTTTCTTGGATTCAAGGTCCACCAAATGATTAATGTATGCATTTCCTTACCTCCAAAATTGGTGTTTTCTTTTTATACTATTCCTGAGGGAGATTTGCACAGTAACACTTTACACACTTTGTGTAACAACACACAGGGACCTAGACAATAACTGTCCAAGAAAACATAACCCAACAATGGTTTCCCAGTGCTTACAGAATAAAGCCTAAATCTCTTGCATCCTCTACCCACTAGATGCCAGTAACACCCCCAATTGTGACAATCTACAGTGTCTCCAGATATTGCCAATGTCCCCTGGGAGGCAAATTTGCCCTCTTGAAAACTACTGCCTTAGTGCGATACGTAAGACACTCCCCGAGGCTGAGCCATACTGCTTTCCCAGTCTTATCTCCCACTGTTCTCCATAGTACAGTCTCGGCTGCAGTCTGTTTCTGATTCTAAAAATATACTCCCTACTTTTCCTCTTCAAAGGCTTACTCCTGTTTTTCCCATGCCCTGGGATGTCCTACCCTGATTTTTCTTTCAAAATTGTACCCAAATTCAGAGACAATTTTACAATGACCATTTCTACTAGATTTTCTTTGGTTTTACTGGCCAGTATTAATTCATCCTTCCCCTAAGGATCTGTAATGTCAAGATTACAGCATTTATCAAATCTGTGTTTGAATGCAAATGTTTGGGAATGCATTCAATCTAGTTAATCATAAGCTTCTTAAAGACAGGAACTGGATGATGTCTAGGCACTCAGTAAATATTTGCTGAGTTGCAGTACTGAAAAGTAGTTCACATTTCAATTCATAGTCAGGAGTCAGGTTGATTAGCTAAGTTTATCAAGGTCTAGTGATAAGACCCATATGTAAACCAAAAAAATAAAAATAGTACACAATGGTAAAGAGGGGTCTCAACAATAACTTCTTGCCCTCTCAACCCCCCAAAAAAACTTATAAATAAATTAACATTGAGAAGAAGTAGATTATCAAAAATCAGCATGAAAATGGGTGATTAAAAACAATAGATTAGGGTAAAAATCTATCCTTACCAGCAATAAACTGTATCCTAAATATGATATTACAGTACCTGGCACATGGTATATACTAAATATCTGTGTATTAAATGAGAGGGAGGGAGGGAGAGAGAAAGAGAGAGAAAGAAGGAAGGAGGAAAGAAGAAGGAAGGAAGGAAGGAAGGAAGAATAAATGTGCTCAAGAAAAGGTTGGTTGGTATAGAATACCAACTACTTACATAACTAAGTGAACACTAATGGAATGTAGAGACTTTTTAAAAATCAAAGATTCAAATGTGTAGAGTACTTGTCTGTAAAACTGCCTATAGGTTGGATAATTTGGTTTATATACTCTATTACTGAGGATACACGAGTTAATACATAAAGAAGGATTTAGAACAGTGCCTGGTACACAGTCAATACTGTATGAATGCTTGTTGCTGTTTTTCTTGTTATTTGTCTAGTCCTGGTGACAGTTGAAATCCAATTGTGGAGAATGATTGATGCATCAGACTATTATAATCTGATGTTAAAGCAATTTGAATCATACAATCACATTTTCTTAGTTTGATTTCTTACCAGCCACCTTATTTAATTATAATTTGCTTTTCCATGAAAATTCATAGTTCAATCCTTGGGTTCCTAAGACATTCATGAATGGATTTCAAATCATTTGTAAATCTTTTGAAATCATATGCACATTTTCGTATAAATGTGATTGTGTATTTTTATAAGAAGATTATTCACTGGTTTTGTCACCACATATTCAAAGAGATTTATGATTCCAAAAAAGTTTAAATTTCACACAAAAAGATTTGACAGACTAAAGTATTTGAAGGATTTGTTATAGTTCTAGCTGTAGTTTAGCAAATTGGCATTCTGTTCTATATTCTATATTTCGTATGTGTTTAGTAAGTGTGACTACACCCTTCTCATGATGAGCTACCAAAATCAAATTTCTGAGATTAGAAAACTAAGGACTAGACCCAGGTCTTGAATAAATTCTTCCAGACAAATGTACATTGGGAAAGGTCTTGGAATGCAGTCTTCTTTTTTGATGATGAGCCTTGTCACACACCTTAAACTTGGCACTCAGTGAAAATTTGTCCCTCCATGTCATTACTTTAAGGAATTTGTGTCAGTGTAAGAATCAGAATGCTGCACGATGCAATGGGATCCAGAGCTTCTTCCACAGAAAGGAAACGGGAACTTCTCTGATCCAGAACTTTCCTTCATTTTGCCATAGTTTATTCCTCAAAGGA
The DNA here is from genome assembly GCF_949987515.2 of Delphinus delphis. NCBI lineage: Eukaryota > Metazoa > Chordata > Mammalia > Artiodactyla > Delphinidae > Delphinus > Delphinus delphis. The sequence continues at coordinate 91,343,339 of NC_082690.1, forward strand.
AAATACATGGAGATACTGTAGGTGAATTGCTGTGTTTATCTATCTCTTAGAATATTTTGGGTAATCGTGACAGATGCCAAAGGAAAAAATATCATGCTTATTATTATTAGTGAAAGTCAGCTGTATAACAAGAATGAGAAAAAATAATATTCCATTAAAACAAATACAACCAAGCCCCAATAAGAATACCCTACTGCCAAAAAAAAAAAAAAAAAATCATGTTAAATAAGGTTGAATTGCAAAAACTAGACACATGTTTTAGCCTCTCAAGATGCACAACACGATGTTTTTCTCTAGACTTTCAGTTTGAAAAAGGGAATAAAAGGAAAACAAATAAAAGAGGGAGAACATTTCCAATTATACTCAGTCAAAATATGAAAATTTATTTTTCTCCTCATGACATTCTCCTGTTGGTCCACAGAGGCTAATATTTATTCTTTTGTCTTTCTACATGTGTTTGTACATTAACATTAATATTTATATATATTTTCTGTCCAGGTTAATGAAAGGGCAAGTAACTAAAGAGGCTTTTGAAAATCTAACAGGTCCATCTTAAACATAAGTCCTTGGCAAGGTAGGGAGGGAAGGATTTGATATCCAAAAGTTGTTAATACAGTTAATGACCTTGCTTCCCATGCTTCCTTTGGACTGATGACTAGCTGGGAAGAGTTGATAGCCATTAACCCGCAACTGCTCATGAATCCTTAGGAAATGCCCTGTGCTAAGGTGATCATTGCCTTTATAGGTTGAAAACAAACAAACCAACAATAGCACCCAAAAGGCATATGGATTTTTGTAATTAATTGTAATGCAATTTAAATTGACATGCAGATTTGTTTATTAATTTATTTATTTATTCTGAAAAGAATAAATATCACATATACAAAGCCATTCAGATTTTTAAATCACCTTCTAATATTTCACCAAGTACCTTCTTCGCTATTATTAAACAGTGCAAAGCCTTAATTTCCTAGACTGTGCTCTCACACACACACATATACACACACAAACATATATGTATGTATATATATATGTAAAAATATCTGGGATTCATTTCATAGTAGGATGCTGGGAAAAAGAATCTCTAATGTAATTTTAGCTCTAGCTCTAATATATGATTCAAAGTATGCTCACCAGCACTGTGTGAACTTTACCTCTGAGGGAACTATTTCCACTCTGTAATTGCCTGTCACTGACCGTTTGAAACACTGTGCTAAGACATCCCTAACATAAACAACAGTCAAGAACCAATGCCGGTGTGTATCCTGAGCGTGCATGTGATTGTGTGGATAATTACAAGGAGGGAACCAATAAGGTTTAAACAGTCAGTGAAGGCTATGCAGACATGAGATTTAGTAGGATATGTGCATTTGGATAAGCAAAAGGTCTGGCATTCCAAGAGACAGAAAAACATAGGCATTTATTCCTTCAGTGATATTTGCTGAGTGTTTACTGAGTGTCAAGCAGGGTCCTCAATTCCTGACACTTAGGGCCAAGTTCTCCCATCAAGAATCTTAAAGTTTAGTGTGATTCTTAAGTGAATAAACAAGGAACTATAACACAGCAGAAAGTGCTAGGGAAGAATACACAGTGTGGTTTAGGAGCAGGTAATAGGAAACACATACTAGCAGAGAGAGAGAGAGAGAGGGAGACAGAGGGAGACAGAAAGAGAGGGAGAAAGAAAGAGGGAGGGGGAGGGGGAGAAGGGGTGGAGAGAGAGAGGGGGGACAGAGGAGGAGAGAGAGAGAGAGAGGGAAGGGAGAGGGAGAGAGAGGGAGAGGGGGAGAAGGAGATAGAGAGAGAGAGAGGGAAGGGAGAGGGAGAGGGGGAGAGAGAGGGAGGGAGAGAAGGGGGGAGATAGGGAGAGACAGAGGGAAGGGAGAGGGACAGGGGGAGAGAGAGGGAGGGAGAGAGGGAAGGGAGAGAGAGAGAGAAGGGGAGAAGGGGAGAGGGAGAGAGAGAGGGGGGAGAGAGAGAGGGGGACAGAGAGGGAGAGAGAGAGAGAGAGAGAGAGAGGAAAGAGTTTATTGGAAACAGGCATGTGGTAGGTGGGAAATGTATGGCAGTGAATATGAGCATAGGGCAAAGAGATGCACGACCTGATTTCCACTAGGAATATATACTGAAAACCAGTGGGATAAGGTAGGATAAGTAAAATAGCACCAGACTATGAAAAATAGACCAAAGAAATGGAAATTCTATATTGATTCCTGGGATGGGTTGTAGGGACTTGATTTTTCTCCTTTTGTTGGAAGGGAAAAGGACAGTGAGAAGAGTATTTGAGGAAAAGCAAATTTGCAATAATATGGGGTACGGATAGGAAAGAGGGCACTCTGAGACCTGAAGGTCAACTACAAAATTATTTCAATAATTGAGGTTTGAGAAAATGAAGGTCTGGGCTAAGCTCTGCTTTTTAGCTACAATACAGCTTGACACGATAGCATGATTTCCTATCTCTGGTCTGCAATTCTTAACTTGGTGAGACTCCCTTTCCATTTCACCAACTCCCCTGATTCCTGACCCCTCATTGGCTGCTTTCTCTTCTGTATAGTTTGGACTACGGAAAACATCAGAGCAAGTCCTATACATCTGGTCCTGGCTCCTACTGAAGATCTCGGGGCCACCGCCTTCCAGTTTTCAGCATGATTTAAGAGTTTAATAAATTCACCCAAATGACCCAGAAAAACCTGATAAGGAAACTCTTTGAGTCTGTGTTTATGAGTTCTGAGCAAGGGAAGGAAACAGAGTAGACTCTTTCTCTGATTTCCAGGCAATGTCATTTAATCGGAATGCAGATAGCAGGGATGGCCTCCTAATTGGACCTGGAACTGGTTTCAAGTAACCTCAACACTGTTAACATTGCATAATGAGGAAACCTTGCAGATGACATGTCAGATAATGGAAATGACTGTAATCAGCGATTTCTTTGTTTCCCCCTAATGACCACAAAAGAGGGAATTATATGGCAAATGCAGACATTTGGAAATGGGATTCTTATTTATTTACTTGAGGCAGTCCTTATTTTGCACCGTGCTTGTTAACCAGAGGTCATGCATATCGAAACCAAGTCCTCTTTTTTGCACAGTTCTTTTATAACTGATTTGCTCTCAGTTACCATGGAACCTTGCAAAACGAGGACTTGTTTCCAACATGCACAAGCTTCCGTTAACACAGTACTGCACAAAGCCAAAACTCCCTGTATTCAGTTGCCTACAATGCATCATTTCCAAAAATACACCATGAAAAAAACTCAGGAATATACATGAAAAGCAATAAAGAACGGGATCCCCTATGGTGTCTCCATGGGATAAGAAAGTAGGGAAGCCTCCCTGTTTAAGCTATTACTTAACGACTTGTTTTTGGTTTAGATAATGAAAATTGCTTCTCAGTTATTTCTCCCACCATCTTCCTTTGTTCTCTAAAGAACGCATTTTAGAAAGAATAGTCCAACTGAAAAAACACAGGGCTGACAGTCATATTCCAATATAGATATTACAGATGCAGGGTGACACCTGATACAAGCCACTTGAACTTTCTGCGCCCTCTGTAAAGTGAAGACAGAATATGTGCTCTTACTATGCCAAAGGAATACTGGAAAGATAAAGTTGATTCAAAAATAAGTATGATCAAGAGTAAAGTCCACAAATGAGGGCAATTATGATACGGTTGTCACTCTCACACTTCCCAGTCCCATCTTTTAAGTGTAGCCGCCACATGAGCAGAAGCAGAAGGTGGGTGGAGATATAGGCCAGACTCTAAGATCAGTAGTTGGCAAACCACTGCCCACAGGCAAAATTTGGCCCAGCATTTGTTTTTGTCAATAAAGTTTTGTCAGAACACTACCACACCCATTTGTGTCTGTATTTCCTATGGCTGCTTTCATATTAATGTGCCAAATCGTATAGGGGTGCTAAACTATATGGCTTGCAAAGCCAAAATACTTACTCTTTGGCCCCCTATAGAAAAACTTTGTTGACCCCCTTCCAGAGCACGTGGAGAGATTCTTTTTCTTACCCACTCTCCTCAATCCCAAAGCTACCAGGATGATCTATTAGGACATGAAAGAAAAATATTAAAATTTCTATTTATAATTCACTTTCATCTAAGAAATAAGAGATTAAGTTCCGCTAATTTGGCAACAGTGCCACGTGTCCTGTAACATCCATGGGAATCTTGAGCAGGAGAGGGTGTTCCACAACACAGAGGGGTTTTCTGTCGTGCCATTACTTGTCCTTATGGTCTCAGCACATTGTGATCTACTGCTATTTCTGTGTGTCTAGCTCAGTGACTTCAGGGATTATTTTATTTAGTTTTAACTAAACTAACACTCACAAAATGGAGAAAGGGACTTAAAGGGATTCTTCCAAAGACAACACAGAACGAATATTCTAGTCATAAAACAAGCATAAGCACACAACAAATAAAAACGGCAGAGCTCCTGGTCTGGGCTCTCTGAAGCCATACAATGATTAGATATCAAAGAAATATTTGTTCTGTTTAGTCTTGAATACATGCGAGTGCATGTGGACATGTGTGTGGGGAAGGGAGAGTAAAGATCGCTCTCTCCAGCGATCCTGTCCCATCACACTCTTGTCCTAGCTGTATACGCGCTTCTGAACTCACTAGGTACCCACCAGCAGCTCTGACTGATACCTGGCTTCTTTTGCATTTTTCTACTCACGCCCTTTTTTCTAACCAGCAACACTGAAGCACATTGCTGTGCAAAATCAATTCCTCATCTGTGCCTGGGACTCAGGATTATATTTCTGCATGCCCCTTCAGATCCTGGGAGAATGACCTTAAAACAGTCTGCAGACTTTGCGGTTTCCCTTACTTTTCTTCCTCCTTCCCTGCTAAAGTGCTCCTCCTCTCACCATTTATTAGATGGAGAGTTAGAATTAGCTGGGTTTAGGCTTTAAAACTCATGAACATGGGACCCAAATTAAGAAGAACAGACTTTGAGAGTTTTAATTATAAAAAGAACCCTAGGGAACTAGGTAAAAACTCCATTTCCTCATTCACTATACAGAGACCTTGTAAATAACAACTCTGAATCTCATTTCTCTCAACCTATAAAATGGATGTGATATTATCTGTCTTTCCTTATTGTTACCAGGATAACTTTTTTTTTTTAATTTATTTTTTGGTTGCATTGGGTCTTCATTGCTGCGCCTGGGCTTTCTCTAGTTGTGGCGAGCGGGGGCTACTCTTCGTTGCGGTGCGCGGGCTTCTCATTGCGTTGGCTTCTCTTGTTGCGGAACATGGGCTCTAGGTGTACGGGCTTCAGTAGTTGTGGCACACGGGCTCAGTAGCTGTGGCTTGCGGGCTCTGGAGCGCAGGCTCAGTAGTTGTGGCGCACGGGCTTAGTTGCTCCACAGCATGTGGGATCCTCCCGGACCAGGGCTCAAACCTGTGTCTCCTGCATTGGCAGGCAGATTCTTAACCACTGTGCCACCAGGGAAGTCCCTGTTATCAGGATAACTTGAGATACTTTATGAATCGTGAGATAATTTAAAACCAGAAGTATTACACAGACTTAGGAGACAGATCATTTTTTATTTTGAATTCATACTAAAACCAAAACAAATCAGAAAGTTGTAGGGGAGAGGAAGATAGAGCGAAAAACAGCACACAGCTTTCTATGTGGCAGATGCTCTAAGTACTTTACATACACAATTTTATTTAATCCTCATAATAAATGCACGAAGTAGATACTCTGTTAGTTTGTCACTTACCCCAAATCGCACAGTTATTTACTGACCTCAGGTCCCTCTAAGTCCACCCCTTTTAATCACTGTACTGTATGAACACACGTTCTACTAGCTGTGTAACCTTTTGGATACCTGACTCACTCTTTTGGCAACTCATTTTCCTCATTTATAAAGGGATGAAGAAAAGCACCACTACAATGGTGTACTGACTGCATTATCATGTCTAATCCTAATAACACCCCATTTCTTAGAAGTGGTCATATTCATTTGTCTTTGAGAAACCAAGACAGAGTATTTAAACACTCTATCCAAGGCTTACAGCCAGACTGTGATGGAGCCTGAACTTCAACCACCAGCTCCAGATCCATTTTCCTTCCAGCACATGGCCTGGCAGTTAATTTTGCGGCATGAACTAAGATGACCTAAGATGTAAATTGTCTGACACACAGTAGGTACACAATAGATAGTGTACACAATAGATAGTGTGTTGTCTTCTTTCTAAATAAACTCCTCCTTTCTCTTGGAACATGATCAGCGCAATGATTTTTTTTAATTTATTTATTTTTATACAGCAGTTTCTTATTAGTTATCTATTTTATACATATTAGTGTGTACATGTCAATCCCAATCTCCCAATATTCATCCCACCACCACCTCCCCACCCCACCCCCGCTTCCCCCCCCCTTGGTGCAATGATTATATGTTCCATTTAGAAGTCTGAAAATTATGATGGAAGAGACACATCTGTCAGTCCGGGGTAACTAAATCAAGGAAAAGCCATATGATATGTCGACTGCAGACTTTCAACTGGCAGCCAAAGGTTCCTTCTTACAAGCATGTGCCACTTTAGTAAACTTCACTCTCAATTCTTTTGTTTTTGAAGAAAAACATTTCCAGCTAATAACACAATTACACTTAAGTATCAGAGTTCATTTTAGTATTATTGCATTTGTTAAATCTAACTGAGTCCAGATTACTTCCTCATTGCTAATAAGAGAGGGGGAGAGGGAGGAAAAGGAGGAGGGGAAGACCGAGGGAGGAGAGATGGCTGTGAAGGTTAAGGGAAGAGAAAGACATATACACAGAGTGGCCGAGGGAAACAGAGCACTGTCAATGCTACATATAGCCTCAAGTCCAATAAACGTCAAACTCACTGCCCACGGTTTCTATGGAAACCCCTTAAGTTAAGAGTGGAACTACAGACCTTTTTTTGGACTGCAATTCATAAGCTGTTTATTTAATTATGATGAGACTTGAAGCTGTAAGTACAATACTATTATCATCCTCACAGCATTTAGAATTCAACAAACAGGTATGGCCAAATAAAAAGTTAATTTTAAAAATAAATCATTAGCTTCACGTGAGTTGCATGCAAATAATATGCGTCTCGTTCTTCCAGGACTTCACACGTTATTTCCCGCTGGCGAACCCCAAATTAGCCAAGTGACATTCGTTACGAGGGAGTTCTTCGGAGGCCTCATACCAATTATCCCCTCCCCCATGCCCAGCGAACAAAACCAGGGTCACAGCATATTTTCAATTAAACCCAGGATAGCACCAAAGTGCAGCACAGCTGGAAGAGCAAGCACATTATGACCCCATAGATCATTTGTGAGCAATGAATAGGTCTCTGGTGTTATTCTGTTTTATAGGCATTTGAATATAAAAGTAAAGAAAATAGGCTTCAGATTAGTTTTTGCTTTCCAAAATAAACAACCACTTTGAGGGCATTATTCCTGGTGGTCTGTCAAAGAATGACTGGAAGCCATGACTTTTCTGTCTCTGATGGTTGGAAGAGGTGTGCTGAGACTTAAACTTGGCCTCAGGGAAGCATCTGATTGATGGACTCATTCATATCTTTGTTCCTTCAGTAAACAAGCACATAGTTTCCACCTACTATGTGTCAGGCACTGTGCTAGGGACAGGGGAGGCTAGGAGATTAAACTGTAGCTTAATTACGGACCTTTGAGAAGGGAATACATTAATTTTGTTGATAGATATTTGTAAGGGGGAAACTGTGGCTCATAGGCACTAGACTAAATAGATAAATAAATCCAGGATCCTGCTTTCTAGGAGCTTACAATTTAATAGAGACAAAAAGACACATACCCTAACTCATAGAGCCAGGAAGCAGTGATCCTGCCTCCTGCCTCCCAATCTTCTCTCTATATAGGTAGAACTACCACCCACGGATGCTGTGCTACAGTAGAAGGTAACTGTGTTCATGTGAATGGCATCACTGGCTGGTGGAGGGTGGGCAGCTTCAGGAATATTTCCACAAGAGAGACACATTTCCACCTCTGTCTATGGGCCACCATGGCCCCGAGATCATCTTTAGCCCATAAAATATGACTGAAGGGAGAGGCACTCACAAGAGAAGGATCCCAAGGAGAGTCATCTCTGGTGTCAAGCTGGGACCATGAAGGCTGTTTCTAAAGTGGCAAAGATAAACCTACCCGAAATTTGTAAATATGGCTCAGGGACTAGGAGTATGTCTTGCCTACTCATCTGCAGCCTAATTTTTGCAATTCAGTTGTGGTTTGCAGTAGCTGGCCTACCCACCAGTTGCTCGTGCCGTAGCAAAGCCAGTCTTTGGCTGTTATCGGATTTGACAGTGGATAATGAGCCACTTCACATTAGCTGCTGCTGTAGCGTCCAGCATATCGTGGCAAAGATTTGGCACGAATCATCACCTCACCTAGCTCTCCACTGTGGTCTCTATGCTGTAAACAGGCAATGTGTTTGCCAAGCTAAGGGGAAAGAGCATCCATTAGAACAATTCAGCACATTTCTCGATCTGCTGCTACCACCATCACCACAGACAACGCTGGTGACAATATTTATCAAATTGCCACTGTATTTTAACACTCTCCCGGGCAGAAAGCCAAGGCAGCTATTTTAACCACTGGCCATATCGAACAATGAATTGTTTAATGCCAATAAAAAAAGAATGCATTTAGAGTCAGAAGATCTGTGGTCTACACTTAGTTCTGACTTATTAGATGCATAACCTTAAGCAAGTCACGTTTTCTCTCTGATCTACCGCCTTGTTCAGAACCACCTCTTAAGATCAAATGAGATCATGTATTTTGAAGATGGAGAGGAAATAGTTAAAGAAACATTCTGAATTATTAAAATCAAATGGGATGTTAAGAATCTGACATAGGCATTTGCTACAAACTCTAACTGGGAATTTTTTTCCACATCCAGAAACAGGAGAGATACTAACATTTCTTCCTCCTACCCATCCCTCATCTCCCCAATATTCCCCTCCCAACACTCCTGTGCCAATGGCAGACTAAATATTAGAATCAAAGATTGAGGGCCACACAGTATTTGGAGCAAAGCAATAGAGCTGGCGTTTTGCAAAGCATAATGAGTAACCTAAATGATTTTTAATTCCAACAAACTACAGATCTTTCCAACCCAAGCTTAGACATACAGTTGGTGCGAACTGTACAAAGAGGAAGCCCCTAGCAAATGCAGATGGGAAAAGCCCATGAAATTAGCAATCAAGATCAAGCGACTGACACAGATATTGAAATCACCAAGAATTATATCAGGAGGAGGTTTGGAGAGAACATCAGGGAGGCAGGTGTTAAACTCTTCAAGTAATAAGGAGGAGGGAAGTGTGGGTCTGTGGTTGACTCCAACAAGGAGGCGTTAGCAGGTGGTATAGTCTGATGGTGTAAGCTTCAAAGCTGGGCATTTTACTGTGTTAGATAGTTTTGTTTGGAACAGATAATGTTAAGTAAATGGCCTTCTCAAACTTCAAAGCAATACATCACTAGTAAATAGTATTATTACTATATAAATAAAACTGAATATGATTAACATTTATTTCAGATATGATGTGTGGATTTTCCATCATTGGATTTCAAAAACATGTAACTCAAACTTAGATGAAGTTTCCCTAAATCTCATAGTTCCAGGAACCATTAACAACCCACCAGTAAGAAATATGAAATCTGAGTTAGAAGTTAACACGCCTGGGATTTATAACAATGTGAGAGGAAGGCAGTGGGTAACCATGAGTGTGTGTAGAGAGGTTAAAGAAGAGGTGGGAGGTGGAAAGTTTATGTTCATTGCTAAATCCAGTAGCTAATTCTCAATTCTCAACTAGGCAAAAATTAGCAACATTTGACATGGTGACGCTTCTGTCCTTCCTGAAACACTCACTGCACTTGGCTCCTAGGAAACTACACTCTCTCTTCTTCTTCTACCTCACTGGTCACTCTGCTCAAACTTCATCTCTAGATCTGCCTTATCTCGGGCCACTAAACTTTGGAGTGCACCAGGGCTCAGTTAGTGCACCTCTCCTTTGTCTATACCACTCTCTAAGTGAATCCCGTAGTGAGTTTAGACACCGTCTACAAACTGAAGACTGCCAAACATTTATCTCTAGCTGGCAACGCAGACTTGCAGTATACATATGTAACTGCTAATGCAAGACCTCCACTTGAAGGCATCAAAAACCAACCTGTCCAAAAATAAAACTCTTGATTCCAACTCAACTTCCATCCCTGACAAAGACTTTTCTAATAGCAACTCCATTCACTTATTCATTCAAAAAAAATTTTAACCTCTTACCACGTGTCAAGAAACTGGTTCCAGGAACCATCCTTGTAAGAGCTCAGGACAAAGCCCCCTTGAAACTTTATTTTTTGGTCTCATCCCCAATTTGCATTTTATACCTTATCACCTTTACATCCTATTGCTTGTACAATGGAAATCCTGTATATCAAGAGTCTCAATACTTCTCACCTCCACTGCTACATCCTAGTCCATTATCTCTCTGAATAATTGGATGATTCCAATAACCTGGTCCAGTATCTGGTGTCTTTGTTTCTATTCTTGCCCCTCTTCAGTCTTTTCTCCACACCGTGAAGGAATTCTCTCAAAATGAAAGTCAGATCACATTCATTTTTCTGCTCAATGCTTAATGGCTTCTGATGTCACTCAGAGTAATATTACAATGCTTCCAGTGGCCTAGGAGGCAACTTAGAGTTTTCTTCTGCATCTCCCCTACTCTCATCCTATCCTGCTACCACTATCACTCTTACTCCGCTCTGGACACACAGGTTCCTTGCTGTTCCTCAAATATACCAAGCACACTTCTTTCTCAGGAACATTGCACTTGCTCTTCCTTTTGCCTGAAACGTTCTTCACCCAGACAGACCTGTAGCCATGCATGCACATGACAACTGTTCCATGTTTCACCCAAATACCTGTATGCTTTGCTTCTTCACTTCCTCCAGGTCACCTGCTCAGAGGGACCTCCCTTCCCTGGAGATGCTGCCTAAAATATAACTGTCCCTTTCCCCACCTCTCTTTATCCCCTCCCCTTATTCTTCTTTATTTCTCTTTAGCACCCTTCTCACAACTAGAGAAAATACACATGTATGTATATATATATATCTGTACGTATATGTATTTATTTTCTGTCTCCTCCAACGATATGAAGACATGGAGTTTGAATGATTTGTTTATTGATAGAGCCCCATAATAGTCCTATTTGACAGATGAGGAAACTAAAGCCCAGAAAATTTGAATGCCTCTCTGAGTACTTCTCTGGCAAAAATGGGGATTATCAAACAGAAAGGAGAGTACAAAGATGGAAATGATGATGAATTCAGTAGATCTGTGCATGTGATAGGCTACAGAAGTTAAGTTGATGAATTCTGTCATTAGATGTAGTTACTTTGTGACTTGGGCAAGTCCCATAGTCTTTTGAGACTTCAATTCCCTCATCTCTATAAAGTGAGGGTGATAATACTTGTGATAACCTCAGAAGGTTGTTCTGAACATGAAATGAGGTGTTGCCATAAACCACTAAGCCTGGCATATCGTAAGCTCTAAGATAATAGGAACAATTATTATTATCTGAGAGAGTTTCATTCATTGTTTTTTAAGCACTGCTCTAAATACTTGGGGAGTGGCTAAAAATATACCCACTTTTATAAAATGATTATCTGGTGCTGAATGTGGTACTCGGTCCCAAACATGTGATCATGCTTGGATATGGAAAATAAATCAAGATGATAAACCACTTTGACCTTTTACATATCACCATAGAAACAAGACTGGTAACAAGAAAGATGGTGATGAGAATGGTACCTTTTGTTTCTATTATACATCACAAATTGGAACATCTTCTCACATACATGATCCTATCAGATCTTCACAATTATGGGAGGTATGCAGAAGAGATTATATATATATTTTCATTTTCCAGATGAGATGTTGAAGTATTAGGAAGTTAAATAATGTTATCAAGTTTAAAAAGCTAACATATAATAACTATTAGTACAGTAAGTTAAACCTTTGGATCCCTAGGCTAGTGCTCTGCCTAAGATATGTTTTAACATGAACATGTTAAGGGAGAGAAGGAGGTATTTATGCTGTGAGTCCTTCCAAAATTCTCAAAATTTGTAGGAAATTGCCTGTTTTGTGTTCCTTTAACACATTTCACTATTACTTCCATATGGGAAGAGTGAAAAGAACATTTATTGAGCAATTGTCAACTGTGTTAGTCATCCACGTTGTACTTATGTGTCTTTCTGCATCATTAGACTACAGGCCCTATGGGGACAGGCGCTATATACCATTTTATGTGCATGCACAACCCAGTTACTGCCACACAGTATGCATTCAATAAATATTTCTTGACTAAGTGAATGAAACAGCTTATTTGGTTATATACAGAAAGAAGCAACGGTGAAAGTACACCCTGAATTTAAATCATATAATCAATCAGTACGATTAGAACGAACTTTATAAAATTGCAGTTTCCTAAGTTAAAAGCTGTTGATGTCAACAATTTCATATGATTGAAACTAATAGTTTCCAAAGAGGGCCAATGATTTTGGGAATGCTCAGTTTGCCAATCAAATTTCTGGAATTTATGGAAATCCTTTTCAGTTTACTTCTCATTATATATACATTTATGTACCAACCAAGGGGAAAAGAGCCAATATTTTGATTTCAAAGAAAGTCTTCTAACTTCAAACATTTAATTGTGGGAGGGTAATTAAAAATAAAGCCAGAATAAGCACGTTCAGTACTGAGTTATAAAGAGGACATGCCTATTGATTACCTGTATCAGGGTCCACAAGCACAGAGCAGAGAAGTCACCCACTTGCGCTGCCATAGCCTTAAATCCAATGGTACAGCCATTGGTACATCAAGGTATCCATACCATTTTCTCTTAATATAGCTGCTCAAATATTATGACTTCTCATAGTTCTATTCTGAGTTCCTCCTTTGTCACTTGACTTGATCACTGAGATAAGTCATTTGGTGATCATTTTTTCCCATAGTATTCTCTTCATTACACCACCTATCACCTTGGGAAAATCAAGACCATCTCCTATTAACTAGTGTGTTGCCACTGGGAAACACTGTTCTGGGCATGCACAGGAGATAATTTTTAATTAAAATGAAGTATCTGAAGGATATACATGGATGCAAATCTATATGCTACTTAAATATCTCTTTAGCTGCTGGTGGTATCCTCGTTTCACATTGGAGACCAAGATGTGTGGGAGTAGGAGATGGTACATACCAAGTGTCCTTGATTTTCAAATAACAGCAGCTGGTCGACCTCCTGCTCTAACCGATCTAAGCCTCTGGTCGGAAAGGACACAGGATAGTTGTGGTCTGTGTAAATGTGACATTTATCTTCATGAGTGTAGTGATGAAGAATGGACCAGGACTGGCACAGTTACGAGTGACGTATCCCATTTCCCCTCACAAGTGAAGATAAATTACACAAAATCTCAGCCACCAGGCATTCTACATATTTTCCCGACATTTATGCCTATAGACGCAAACATACGGAAGGTCTCTTCCTCAACCTGTTTTTTATTTTCAAAATATGCAGCTAACAAGAACAACAGAGAACTTGTGGGAAAGTCAGAGGGGATGAAAAATGCTGAATCACTTCTAGGAGACAAGCTATGCCCTGGGAGAGCAACGGACCCTATCTCTGGGAACTCTAAAATGACTGTAAGCCTCAAAATAGGATTTCCACGGGTCTCTGGCTGCTGTCATTAAGCTAACGTTATGAGACAGTCACAAAGGCCCCCCAAGGATACTGCACTAGAACACTAGACAACCTGTAGAAAATTCACAAAGATGGTGGTTCTAACAGAGTGACTTCTAAGACCTCCTGTTTGTCTAAAAGACAGTCTTTCTGGTTTACTTTATTCTCATACAACATTCATTATCCTCAGATGATATGCAGTCCTTAATTTCTGAATTGGACTAGGATGTCCTCACTAAGCTTTTTAATTGCTGGTAAGGTAGACAGGGTACGGAAGTCTGAATAATTGCATCATCCAGGATGTCCTCTGTGTCCAGCTCTCATAGCCAGATAATGTGGGGACTCAGTGTCAGCCCCCCGTGGGATATGGTCTCTCTTACATAACAATGCTGTAGCACCACTGAGAGCAGATTGGAGCATTTTAAGTTGCCACATTCAAATGTAAACCTATATTGAAGGAAATTGAAACCTAATTTGAAGCTGGCCCTATTGGGAAGAATCTAGCTCTCTAGAGCTAGTTCACTAGAAAATTATTATACCCAGCTAATCAGAAGGCCAAGTCTCCTCTGTGCCAAAGCAGTTGGGAGTTGTAGTCTTGCCTCTTATTGCCCATACCTGACTTGTTCCCGGTGTTGTTAGTCTTTAGGACCATTTAATGGTAGATGATGGACCTCCACCGATAGGCAGAACAGATCCTAGCCATCTTCTTCAGCCTAATTCTCATACTCGGCTTGATGACATCATTGTTTCAGAGTTAGCTCTGATGTTATGCTCCAATAGCTTATAATCTATACTCTAATTACTTTGGTAAATGTTACCAATTTGACCCCAAGATCATGCCTCCATATTTGTTTGCAACCTCCTATGGGAATCTTGTCCATTTCCATGAGTCTAAGTCATTGTTATTATAATATATCCAATAACCTAGGCCCTCAATGACTAAGGGTCTGGCTTGTTCCTTAAATTTCTAGATATCCAAAATTACCACCTTAATCCCCTCCAGCACTGAAAGTCTTTCTAATATGCATCTCATTCAACATTTATTGAATGCTTCCTAAAAGCAGGGATAATTCTAGACACTCAGGATTCTGCAGTGAGTCAGAGAGTGACAAACTCTCCCTTCATAGAGCTTACTTTTTAAGGTTTAGACAGATAATAAGCAGACCAGAAAAGATCAGATAGCGATAAGTACTGAAATGAAAATACAACAGTGATGAGTCAGGGAATGACTGATAGGATATATTACATGGATTTGGTCTAGGAAGACCCCTCTGTAAAAGAGACATTAAATTTCAAGAATGACAAGAAAGAACTCAGACATAAAAATATCTAGAAGAAAAATATTCCAGGCAGAGAGAATAATTAATATGAATGCTCCAAGTTTGAGGAAGTGCTATAGTCTAAATGTTTGTGTCCACCCCCCTTCCAAATTCATGTTAAATCTTAATACCCAACATGATGGTATTAAGAGGTGGTGCCTTGGGGTGGTGATTAGGTCATAAGGGTGGAGCCCTCATGAACGGAAATAGTACCTTTATAAAAGAGGCTCCAGAGAGACCCCTAGCCCTTTCCTCCCTGTGAGGATACAATGAGGAGTCTGCAGCTAGGAAGAGAGCCCTCACCTGACCATGATGGCACCCTGATCTCTGAGTTCAGGTCTCCAGAAGTATGAGAAATAAGTTCTGTTGCTTATAAGATACTTAATCTGTGGTATATTGTTACAGCACTTCAAACAGACAAGAAGAATGTTATACTTAAAAAATAATAAGGGAGGGCTTCCCTGGTGGCGCAGTGGTTGAGAGTCCGCCTGCCGATGCAGAGGACGCGGGTTCGTGCCCTGGTCCGGGAAGATGCCACATGCCGCGGAGCGGCTGGGCCCATGAGACATGGCCACTGAGCCTGCGCATCCGGAGCCTGTGCTCCGCAACGGGAGAGGCCACAACAGTGAGAGGCCCGCGTATTGCAAAAAAAATAATAATAATAATAATAATAAGGGAAAATATAAGCGAGTCTAGTAGGAATAAAGTGAGAAAACAGAAGAGTAAGAGATGTGGATGGAGAGTATATTAATTTCCTTTGGTTTCCATAACAGTTATCACAAACACGATGACTTAAGACAACAGAAATTGATTCTCTCCCAGCAATGGAGGCCAGAAGTCTGAAACTGAGATGCCATCAGGACTCTCTAAAAACGTTTGGGGAGAATTCTTCTTTGCCCCTTCCAGCTCTGGTGGCTCCAGATATTCCTTGGTTTGTGGCTACATTACTACAATCTCTGCCTCAGTCTTCACACAGACTTCCTCTCTTCTCCATGCAGCTCTCTTATGGGTGTCTCTTTTAAGGACACTTGTCATTGTATTTAGGGCCCACCTAAATACACCTAAATTTAGGGCCCATCCTGGATAATCCAGGATGATCTCATCTCAAGATCCTCAACTTAAATACATATGCAAAGATCATTTTTTCAAATGACGTCACATTCACAGGTTCTGGAGTTTAAGATGTGAACACATCTTTTAGGGAGCCAGCATTCAACTCGTTACAGAGCGTTAGGCCTGGTAGGTCAGGGAAAGCAATTTCTTTGATACTATGTGCAGTTGCAAGCTCTTGGAGAATTCCACATTGGAAAATAATACAGTCTTATTCAGACTTTTAAACCATCACTCTGCTAGTGTGAGGACTGATTGAAGGTACCAGTGGTATATAAGTAGTGCATGTGAGAAATGGCTTGGTCTTGAGTGGCAGCAATAGGAATGGAGAGAATTAGAGAATTAAGGGGTTTTCCTGGAGGATAGTGTCAAGAATATTTACCTAGAAATATG
This sequence comes from Delphinus delphis, assembly GCF_949987515.2. Taxonomy (NCBI): domain Eukaryota; kingdom Metazoa; phylum Chordata; class Mammalia; order Artiodactyla; family Delphinidae; genus Delphinus; species Delphinus delphis. The sequence continues at coordinate 91,359,916 of NC_082690.1, forward strand.
AGGATGATTGTAAAAGAAACGAAAATGTTGCATTCTGCCACCTTCCAATGTAGGGGTCCAAGTAGCATCTGTTCCTGTACTCCCTGCCACCATGCTCCACATGCCTGCAAGAGCATTTGTGTCAAGAGATCCCTTCCACTTCCCTAGCTATTCTTGGACCATTGAAAATATTATCCTCTCTGTTAGTCTGGCCCTTGTCCTAGTCTTTATGGTTGGTTTTGCCTCATCTCATTTTACTTCAAGAGTCTGTCCTGCCCAGTAACCCATCTTATTTTATTTATTTATGTATTTATTTATTTATGTATTTATTTATATATGTATTTATTTATATATGTATTTATTTATTTAGACCAACCTTGTTTTAAAACAAGGTTATTCCAATTCTTTCCCAATGCAGTTCCCTGGGGCATCCAAGAAGAACCTCAGTGATTTGGTTATACTCTGAAAATGGTATACCATTCAGGTTCTACCCTGGAATGTCAGAGAGTATGCATTTTCTTCAGGTTAAGGTGACACCCTGGGAACAGGTCTAACAGAGTTTCAGAGCCTAATTATATGACACTTACCACCTCCATGACTTACATGTATTATGTACGTAAACTTCTACAGAACTATAATATCTAGATTACCTTTCTACTTCTGGGACCTCTTCTGAATACACAAAGAGATTGGCTTAATCAAAATAATACCCATTCTTATAGTTATGTTTTTTGAAGAAATGATGATTTCAAGTCAAGTATAATTTATCGCCCCCCTTAAGTTGAAGTTCTGATAGAGGACTGAGCTTTAGGGTATCTGAGGAGTTCAATGAAGGCAGAGACAAGAGATGGCAATGTGCTATAGTTTGTGAAGTCCCTGGCTAAAGGCCAAATTTTCATACCGAGTGAGCCATTTTATGGGAATGTGGCTAGAAGCCTAGAATATTCTCTTGGATTCGGGAGGAGGAACAAAGCAACATGAAACCCTTGTCCTTATTCCCTATGCTACGGCTGTTCCAATATAAGTTGTTCCCATAAGCCATTCCAGAGCATCTGCATAATACTGTTGCTGCTAAGTGCCTCTCAAGCTTACTTTTAAATAAGCTCCATTTTTCAGAATGATTTCAACATCAAAAACTACATGTGTCTGCAACTAAAATTTCAATTTATTAATTACGGTTTGTAATTTATTCTTTTGTCTCTTAAGAGCAAAAGAAAATTTAGGATTTGGTATTCCAAAACTAACAGTATTTAGAAATAGCCTTACTACAGCAAGCTTAAAACCTACCAAGAAAATACATTCCCTAGAGTGTGAAATCTGGCAACAGTGAAGGGGAACTGCTGCTCTCTGGCTCTGGCTTAGAACACTTGCGCATCTGAGAGCTCTGTCCTGTGACCCATCAAAGTGGCAATTGTTTAGAAATACAGGTCACCAACTCAATAACCAACAGCATGTGGAAAAATGTAGATGTTTATACTGACATTTGGTCCTATTCTTATGTTGTACCTGTTTAAATGCGGGCTGCTACCTTCGTCATGAAACCTGTATCACATTAAATGTGGGTTAAGAGAAGGAAAAGAATATCAGAAAAAAAAATCCTAGTTGGTGAATATTCATCTCTTTACTCATTCATTTACTCATTAACTAATTATTTTATTACCTTTAAGTCACCTAAACCTTACTGAGCATGAAATGATTAGATGGGAATTGGGTAGACAGTGGAGTTGGGGTGGATCTTAATTATGCCACACTGCAGGAGAGTGAAGTCCATACTTCCACATAAAGGAAAAATCCCTTGAAGATGGAAATTTGGTCATTGATTTTTTTTTTTTTTCACACTCAGGAGTCTAAAATCATCTTCCTGTTGTTATTGCTTGGAGAATCCTGATCAGGACAGAAGTCTCAGATGTCAGAGAAAATGTTCAAATTGGAGTTAGAGAAGCCATTCCCAGGTTAATGAGCACAGAGCAGCAGGCATTTTGAAGACTTTATTTGGAGAAAGGAAACATCTGCAGAAATCAAGTGATTAAGACATGATACTCAAAGCGAACTCTGAGCGATCTCATTAGCAGAGACTAAGAATAGTCAACAAATATAATAAGAGCCCTGTTACAAGTTCACAAACATCCCAGTGCAGGCCAGCTGTGTGGGACCCACTAAAGAGGAAGGTGGGGAACCTGATTGAATCAGATCACAAAATCATCCCTAGAAGACATAAAAGTTTCTTCCCAAGTCCCAAGGGAGGAAGAACCAGAAATGTATATGAGATTTTCCACTGCATTTTATTCATAGTTCTCCAGATGTGCTTATTCATATTAAAATGTATATATTATTATTCTACAATGTAGGTTCAATCATTCTTTGAATAACTCGTGTACACATGTCACTTTCTCACCAATATTCCCTCACACACATTTGTCAAAGGACCCCCTACTCACCTGCACACAGTGACTCATATCCTTTCTCTGAAATTACATTTGTTCATTTATTTTTCTCTTTTTAAAACTATATTTAAATGGATAACCAACAAGGACCTACTGTATAGCACAGGGAACTCTGCTCAATATTATGTAACAACCTAAATGGCAAAAGAATTTGAGAAAGAATAGATACGTGTATGTGTATAATTAAATCACATTGCTGTACACCTGAAACTAACACCACAATGTTAATAAACTATACTCCAATATATAGTAAAAAGTTAAAAAAAAAAAGAAATGATATGTTCTTCAAAAAGTTACTTGCCCTGGGTTAATTCATCCTTTTTCACTTAACACAGAGTAAAGGGAGGATAATCTGGCCAAAACGTGTTCTTATATGAGGCTGTATAGTGATAACAGTAATCAGCTTGAGTTTATGCATAATTCCGTTGATAGTAATGTGTACACACACACACACACACACACACACACAGACACACATTGTGTAAACCCTTTTTTTTCCCCTAAAGATCCCAGATTTCCTGTATTCTTAGATGTCTTGGTAGTTTTTTATTTTCCCATGTTTTTGTTGTTTAATTTCCATCCATTGAAAAAAAAAAAACTATATTCCTGCCTTGAGGAGAATAAGCTTCATGAGTATTGGGACGTTACGTAGCTTGTTCACTATCTTATTTCCTGAGCCTAGAATAATGTTTGGAGCAGGATAAGTCACTCAAATAATTATTAAATTTTAAAAATGAATGCTTTTTATGTCTTCATAAAATCACTACCAAAACTACACCTTATTATATAAATGAAAGAATATTGAAATGGAAGTTTCACCAAGGAACCAAGACACAGTAGACGATACATTCCAAAGAGAGTACAAATTTACAATGGAGGCAGTCATAAGTGGCCGCACAGCTCATAACCTCTTATATACAGCAAAGATATCAATGGCCCGGAGAAAGCCATGAAGAGGATTTCTTTGGAGAGAGCTGTACTATGAGTCCCAGTCCTAAGGGAAGGGGCGGGTGGCCTTACATACAAACCCTCAGCTTAGTAAAGAAGGGATTTAAGAAGATTATTAGAGAAAAGTTTTTGAGTAAAATGTCAGTGGGTTATGACTTACCATCAACAACCCCAAAGAGAAGATTATAGAAGGAATCCTGTCCCTCATCTCAAGACTAAAGATAGGGCTGTGGTGGCACAGTAGAGCAGACTTAGGAGGCTGGTGTCTAAATCCCGTCTGAAAAATCTCAGAGGCAAGAGACCAAATGTTGCTCACACATTTGAGGGAGTTGATGAGAGAGACTTGGAGATATTTTAGATCCTATGCAAGAGGTTTGCTTGCAGAAGTAAATAGCTTACCAGAAGGAATCTGCAAGTATTTCTGGATGCCTAGGGGCTGAGGAAGGAGTCAGTGATGTTTCAGGGAAGAGATCCTCAATCTTAGCAAGGCACATATGGGGGGGGGGAGTGAGAGAGGGGGATGGGTCACCAAAGAACACATGCACATGAAAAGCCACCATAAAAAAGTCGATTTCAAATGACTGGAAAATCCAAAGATGCTGATGTTAACTCAAGAGAGTACCAAGCAAGTAAAAGCTATTCTGGTACCCCTCTTACCTATTTTCCCTAACCATGGTCCAACAAAGAAGAGTAGGCAGAGTAGACAGATGGGAGAGGAGGAGGAAAGAGAACTAGGTGACAATAAAGAGAAGAAAACAGCCGTGTCTATACCCTAGTCTGTGATGTCAGGCTTCCAACCCAAAACTGGGCCTGTGTTGGGGCAAGGCAGGAATCTCAATATTAAAATAAGTTCACAGTTTTCAACATTATATAATTTGAATATGTCAGTTACTTAACACAGTGCCTTATAATTACATAAATATTTCCAGAAAGTCTTCATCTAGGGGCAGAAGCAGAACCCGTCCCAATGAATACATTTTAATTGGGAGAGAGAAATGAAATTGCCTTATGATTTCATCTGTAGTGTGTATACGTTCAATATAATGGCTACTATAATTTTACCGATATCAACATCATGGGGTCCAGAGTTTGAAATTCCAGGCATATTTTAACTTATTTCTCTCTGGCTATGCTTCACATTTTGCTAATGATTGATAACGAAGAAAATGGCAGTTAAATAAACCATTAACTTGGGAATAGGGCTTCCAAACGGATACATATAAATCATTTTTTAATCAGCAACAAACAACTCCCAATGTTTAAATATTTCACAAGTATCTGGTATTTCTAAAAGAACTTATGAAAGGAGGATACGTTCGGGAGTTACTTGAAAATTAGAAGTAATACATCCTGTCATATATTCTGGAAAGAATACAAACTCTTCTGAACAAGTTAAAGAATCTAGAAGAATGAGATAAAATAACTATGTATGTGTACCTATGGAGTTGGGAAGAGATGGAATACGTGATAAGACACAGAGGTTAGGAAAATACGAAACAGTAAATACTTTGGTGGAAAATAAGGCACTGAAAGGGATTTTTCCCATTTCAGTAGCTTACCACTAGTTAGCCTCAATGAATCTTTGAGTTCTCATGTTTTTTATGCCATAATCGACCACAAAACTAATATGATATGATTTTACCAAAAGCAGGGTTCATACTGCTACTTTGTCCTGTTTGGTTGTTTAATTTTACTGTGTGCCCCGTATTTCCCTCTCTTGACTGTTTTTATGGGGGTATTTGAAACATCTGTTCCATGTAATAAAGAGTAGTTAGCTGATCTGACTGGTTAAAAGGTTGAAAAATTGCCAATTTATCCCAACTTTATGTTTGTCACAAATATAGGCTCTTGGTGGCCTTTAAAAGCTGGCAAGCTAAGAGAAATGCAATCTAGGAGGATTGTGAATTAATAAAAGAAGGATCTTAATTGCTTAAGTTATATGGACAAACCTTACCCTGAAAAGAGGTCTTTTGTTTCAACTCATATGTCCCCATATCAACTGACTTGAAAGTATTGTCACATATTCTATGCTCTGCTCTGAGCTCCAGGGGAAAAGAGAAGCATTTGAGACTGTGACATACACAAAGGTTTTGTCCCTTTCCTCATTATCGCAATCCTAGAAACCATTGCTGATGGTGAGGAAAAGAAATGGAAAGCAGATGCAGAAAAGGTAGTGTTTTTTTCCCAAACATTTTGTCCCTTGAGACTAGAAAAACTCTAGTTTGGCTAAGAATGCAGTACTTTAAATATTCATGAATGAGTGCAAGTGAACAATGGATCATATTCATAGTTTCAGTGATTTAACTTCTTACTCATCATCGTCATCTTTTTTATTGTATGGAAAATTGATTCCGGAAAAAAAGAAAACAAGAGATGCTGACCATTTGACCATTTCTATCCCAGACGTCATTTCCAAGTCCCAGTTTTGTTGTCTTCTCCTCGGGGACTCAGTCTGTTTGACCTTCATTAGCTCATAAGCATCCTATTTGCAAACTCTTCACCTTGGCTTCCCTTTTGCCATTTTTCTTTGTGGAAAGGTTAAAAGAAAATGAATTCTAATAATTTGGGGGTACAGAATTAGAGAAAGAGACATAAATGGAATGAATAAAGAAATTGCTTTCTTTAGGTCCAGAGTAAGAGGGAGAGCAAGGAATCACCTGTTTGATTACCTGGGATCTCTCTTGAAGACTGAGACTTCTTGCCTCTATTGTAGGAGTTAAGACATCACTGTAATTTTTCTTCTGCCTGAGTAGCAACCCGCCACCCCCCGCCCCATCTGACAATAAGCCACTTGAAGAAACCTGCAAGTGTTTTGCCATCTTTGTAGCTACAAGTTCTTCTATATATTTCCTTGTTTTTTTGTTGTGTCTATTAGGGCCAAATACTACAACAAACATTTTACATACGGTATGTCATTTACATCCACTTCAATGATAAGGAAATGGTGACTTAATAAAGTTATTTAGTGAAAGCTGGTAACTAGCAGAGCCAGGTTTCAAGAAGTCCAGGCTGGCCAACTCCAAAGATGAGGCACTGTAACTTGTACTTCTAAGCACCTACACAGAAAGGCAGGCTTGGGTGGCTTTTACTGTGATCATTTTCATGAAATAGGATTTAACTCCCAACTTACTCTTAGCCTTTCTGGATGAGGTGTTCTCATTTGCCATCTCACCTTAACTACAGGCTCTGTTATCTCTCTAATCACGTCCACTACCTGTCTCTTTTGTCTCTTGTCTTCTATTATCGTTTTGTGAAAAGGCAGCAACCACATTGCACCACATCTTGATCAAGCAGGCATGCTATTTGTCAGGGAGCCAAGCAAGGAGAGTCCTTAGAGTGGTTCCTTAAGCCAGTGTTTGGCATGTTTCCCAGAAAGCCTGGTGCATCTTATCCGTACCCAACCTACCATACCTCGTGCAGGCACATCTATACCCATTAAAAGTTTCAGATCTATTTTGAACCAACTTTGATAATACAGCCTAGAGAGAAGGATAGCTTCACAGTGTCTTGAAGGTTTGATTGTAATAAGGATTTGCTATCTTTCAGAGGGTTAAGAACAAAGTGTGCTGCATTTCAAAAGGAATCACCATCTCCTTTGATGTTCTCAATCTCTTCTCATTCATTTTTGAGGTGAGAGTAAGGTAATATAAGCTCCCTCTTGAAGAAATCATCTGGTAAAACATCTCCAGTATAAAGACATTTGGTGTCCAGGTATCAAGTGTATAGAACGGACTGCGGCTGATTCCAATCCCATTGTAGGATGTGAAATTAAAAGGAATTATACATACATCTTTGTATCTATGCATGTGTGAATATGTGCATATTCTGAAATTCAGTATGTTGTTATGTATGAATTGGACTCTAAGTTGTTTCTACACTCAGTATGTCCTATGAATAGATACTGATTATAATAGGATAACAGCAATTATGGTTACATGGTTAAAAGTACCACATAAAAGAAAATTCTCAAGCCAATTGTGGTAGGCACAATTCTAAGATGACGCCAAGCCACACCACTGTATACTCTCTCCACTCTCTGAGTATCAGCAGTACTTGTAACTAGCTTCTGACCAATAGAAAATGACAGAAGTGGTGGGATAGTCACTATACAATAAAGGTGATGGAAGGTCACTGCTGCGATTATATAATGTTATATAAGATCTGCCTGAGGAGACTGTAGTAAGAGAGTCCTCAGCTGGCCTCCAAGAATTAAGCTGCTGGCTGTTGTGAAAGCGTGATGAGGCAAGGAATTACACGTGGCCTCTAGGAGCTGAGCGTGTCATCCAGCTGACAGTCAGCAAGAAATCCAGGATATGAGCCCTAAGCTCCAAGGAAATGAATTCTGCCAATAATTACTTAAGCTTATAAAAGAACTCTGAGCTCTACCTAGAACCCACTGAATACCTTGACTGCAGCCTTTTGAAACCCTGAACTAAGGACCCAGTCAAGCTGTGTCCAGAATCCTGTCCCAAAATTGAGATAATAAATATAGGTTTCAAAAAAATTTTTATTGGAGTATAGTTGATTTGAACTGTAGTGTTAGTTTCTGCTGTACAGCAAAGTGAATCAGTTATACATATACATATATCCACTCTTTTTTAGATTCTATTCCCATGTAGTTCATTACAGAGTATTGAGTAGAGTTCCCTGTGCTATACAGTAGTAGGTCCTTATTAGTTACCTATTATATTTATAGGAGTGTCTGTATGTTAATCCCAGTCTCTCAATTTATCCCTTTCTCCCCTTCCCCCCGGTAACCGTAAATTTGTTTTTTACATCTGTGACTCTCTTTCTGTTTTGTAAATAAGTTCACTTGTACCATTTTTTAGATTCCACATATAAGCGATATCATGATATTTGTCTTTCTCTGTCTGACTTACTTCACTCAGTATGAAAATCTCTAGGTCCACCCATGTTGCTGCAAATGGCATTATTTCATTCTATTTTAATGGCTGAGTAATATTCCATTGTATATATGTACCACATCTTCTTTAACCATTCCTCTGTCGATGGACTTTAGGGTGCTTCCATGTCCTGGCTATTGTAAATAGTGCTGCAATGAACACTGGGGTGCAGGTATTTTTTCAAATTATAGTTTTCTCTGGATATATGCCCAGGAGTGGGATTGCAGCTCTATTATGGTAGCTCTATTTTCAATTTTTTAAGGAACCTCCACACTGTTCTCCATAATGGTTGAACCAATTTACATTCCCACCAACAGCGTAGGAGGGTTCCCTTTTCTCCACACCATCTCCAGCATTTATTGTTTGTAGATTTTTTGATGATGGCCGTTCTGACTGGTGTGAGATGATAGCTTACTGTAGTTTTGATTTGCATTTCTCTAATAATTAGTGATGTTGAGCATTTTTCATAATATGTTGTTTTAATCTAATACATTTGTAGTAATTTGTTACACAGCAATAGAAAACTAATATATATATGTATATATATATATATTTTTTTTTTCCTTACTTATCTCCAAGTTGTAGAGCCTGCATTTCAATCATTGACAAAGATATCTCCTCTCAATAATTCAGCAGAACATGAATAGAAAATGTCCTCTGGGGGGGAAGCAGACCCCTAAATTAGACATTACAGCTTATGAATTAAGTGGACATAGGCATGTCCAGTAGATACTGCATGAAAAATTTAGAATTGATACCAATCTGGTATTTAAGTTCAGGGCATGTTACCAAAGTATGGTATAAATGTATTTCTCCAAAAAACTTAAAAATGTAAAAATGAAATCACCTGAAAACTAAGTATATACATACTTGTTTATCAAGAATCCATGCACCATACAAATATAATCTTAAAGAATGTATTCTCTCGTTGGACAAATTATGAAATATGAAACAGTATGGCATAAAACCAAGTATATCAAAGTACTTGTGTGTGTATCTTGATGTGTGTCTGTGTATCTCTGTATGTGTTTGTGTGTCTCCACGTCCACAGCTATGGGTGTGTATATCTATCTGTGTGTCTATATCTATGTGTATCTGGGTCTACACATGCCTCTGTGTATCTGGGTATATGCTTTTATGCTTGTTTGTGTCTGTGTATGTATGTTGTGGGAGTCTATGTGTGTATCTATATGGAGGGCAGAGCATGTGTATGTGTCTGTGGGTCTGTGTATGTGAGAGGATCTAAAGAAGATGAAAAAAGGACAAGTGACCTCTTTAAAGACCTTGTTAATTGTTAATAGGTAATACAGAGAAAAAATCAAACAAACAAAACCACTGACTTTGGACTCTGCAATCTAGTATTAGTTCTAATTCTGTAATATACTAGCTCTGTGACTTTGGTAACCTGCTTCAGTCCTAAGCCTTGTTATTCCTATATAGAAAATGAATTGGTTCATAAATATTAAAACCATCCCACTGCTGGTAGGAGCATAAACTGGTTCAACCACTTTAGAAAATTGGTTATCTTTAATAAAGCTGAACATATTCATGCCCTATGATCCAAACATTCCTATCCTAGGTATCTACCACCCATATAGACGTGTACGTGGGTTTACCAAGGCCACGTATCAGAATGTTTATGGCGGCACTATTTAGTTCTTATAGGCCAAAACCAGAACTCTCCCAGTGACCATCAACCAATGAATGGGTAAGCTGTGTATATGCACCCAGCTGAAGAGAAATGAGAATGAACAGTCCCACAGTTAACAGTCTCACAACAGTATGAATGAAACTCACAAATATAATGTGAGCAAAACAAGCTAGATACAAGAGTATCATATAATTTACATAAACTACCAAAACAAGTGAACATAATCTGAACAGGCAAACTTAATCCAGACCCTTAGAAGTCAGGACAGTGACCATCCCTGGGGAACGTACAAAGGGGGCATTTGAGGTAAGGACATCCGTCAGCTTATGGTGGGTGCCGGTTACCTAAGTGTGTTCAATTTCTGAAGTGTCATGGACATGTATGCTGCTGATATGTGTACTTTTCTTGTTAGAACATGAAATACTAATACCAAAATTTTTAGGCTCTCATAGCGTCAGGCAGCTGTGATGATCCAGCAGGATAATGCATATGAAAGTGACGGGAACAAGTTACAGCACTGCAGCCCTATAAGAAAATGTTTTCAAACTGGGTAATGACCACGAGTTGGTCATGAAATCAACTTACGGATCATGACCTGCATTAAATAAACTGAAAGAGGATATCAGAGGGCACTGGATACTAGAAATTGTTTTGTGATACATATGTGCTTATAACAGAGTTATGAACATGTGTTTACAACTGGGTTGAGATGGAAAATGTACTTTTATTATGGGTCGCAGTCAAAAAGTGCCAAAGTTACTGCTACAGTGTACAGATGATATAAGCTCATATAGCAGCATCCCTGGCTCACTGAATGCTCCTACATATCCTGCCCCTGCATTATGACCCCTTGGACCACAGACTTCACTGATTTCACATCAATCAGGTAAACAGGCATTTCAACAGGGGCATCCCAAAATGCAATGAAAGCATGTCCACTCTATATTCCTCAGTAATACCAACCATTGGCCTTATCACTCCTCAGTAATACCAACCATTGGCCTTATCACTTGCCAGAAGACCTAGGGCTTTCCACCCAGTGTATGGCCTAGAATTCTGCAAATTGCTCCGGCAACAGGGAAGACTGCTGTCTTCCAAATCAGAGGTTTTCCTTGAAAGCACAGAGACTCTGTTTCAGCCATTTTTCTTCGTAAGACTGTAGCAGATGTAGAAAGTGGTAGCACTGTGTATCAGTGAAGATGTGGAATGGAAAATATTGTTCATTTGCATATCCTCAAAATAATGGGATGAAGATAATAATTAATAGTTATTTTTATGCCCCTTGATTTAATTAATTCCAGCTAAGATGTTTGTAAACATGTGATGTTATATTTGGATAAATGTGTCAATGTGAAAATTAGTCACTAATACAAGGCACTAAGGAAAAATTAAAAAGCGACCTGCAGAAGGCAGGCCTAGGTAGTTCCCCGTTTTCTAGTTTGGGAAATGTTTACCCACAGAAATCACTAATGGTGATGTTCTATGACAAAAAGAGTTCTGGAGAAGTGCTGGGAAAGCAGTATGGAGGAAAAAACGGGATGAAACACAGGCTAAGGTAGGGATTAATACTGAAGCCCTGGTCCAATTCATATTAATGAAAAGTAGAAAAAGGCAGTTTCTTGAGGTGGAGGGCCATTTCATTTCCAACTTACTTATGCATGGTATTCTTTCCCGAGGAAAGGAGATTTGAAAGAGGGAACATAACTGGAGGAGAAATTTGTTTCACTGAGAGGTGGAGGTTATTCCAAGGCTCTCTCGACAAAATCAAATGGTACCAAACCGTGCTTGAAGAAGGGCCGCTTACAGGGACAATGACAAAATATGCAAGTTCATTAAAAGACTACAATTTAGGTGACAGTCATTTGGATTGGATTCATGTGGCAAAGAGTGAAAAGAAAAGGGGTTCTGGGTAGAGATGCACAGTGGACAAAGTAGCAGAATGATTTGGGGATGACCAAAGAGGGGCTCTTTCCGATTTGCTCTAGTTTGTGTCCAAACCTCGCGATGCTTCGAGTCAGTGAACCCACTTCACATCTGTGTGGATTGGTCACATTACATAGGAGGAAAGGATCCTGACAATTTCCACAGGCTGCAGGGAACTTCCTTCGAGCTTATTAAGGCTGGAAGCACAGAGGACAAAAATGTTCCCTGCCTTCTAGTCCACCAAATGCTCCTGCTCTGTGAAGGGTCAGGTGGGGAAGAGAAGCCTCATATCAGAGTTAATGACCACAGTCTTGCTTTGCTAATTAATGCCACTGACCCACATGTGGTACGAAAAGGCAACTTAAAAGGCTCCACACCAGCTGAGAAGTAGGTGCCGGGAGAGGAAAGGCATAGGATTCCTTTACATAACTAAGAATGAAGGAGAATCTTTAATTTTCTGTTAATTACATCTTTTCAATCTATAATTTCTGAGCGGGGCAGGTAGGCAAAATCGAATCAGTGCTGCCGTGACACAGCGGCTCCATTTTAATTAAAAGCCACCAACTTCTCATCACCTCACAGAAGGGCAGAGACTGGAGTCACCCCGGGTCTCAGATTTACTTCAGTTTTTCCCCTTTAACTTTTTCATGAGCAATTCTAACCCTTGACTTTCACAAAATAACTTTGCAATGGAGCATTTTATTTCATGATAGCCATAAAAACTGAACAGTATGCACTCCCCTGGAGTTATACACGTTTCTATACATTTATATATGTGACTATAAGGTGTTAAGAATATATAATACTGAGTCTTATTTTTCTAGGACATTGTGAGCTCCCAGCAGGACCCTGGAATCCTGAAAGAGTTTATGTATTTTGTTAACCAGTTCATTGGCCAGTCACTTGGTGGACAATTCTTTCCATAGAAACAGTTTCAATAGTATTATACAAAAGGGAAATTCAGGCACAGGAGAGGATACAAGATAGTAAAATAATATACACTATGTTAGAACTCTGCCTAGGGGATCAATTCTTATACAAGATAGAGTTTTAATGTATAAATATTTGAGAAGAGGGGAGACTCAATCTTAAGGTATGAAGATTACCTGAGATAAATTTATTTAATGACCATTTTCACCATTGAGGTGTGCACATTTTGTATTTTAGTAGGTATGTGAAAGTATGTGTATAATAGTAAACATATGTTTGCCTACATTTGCCATGTAATACTTTGATTTGATGAAGCCTGCTCGATGTGCATGTTTATCTGGGAAAAAACGAACACACGGTTGTCAATTGCAACAAGTTTATTTTTCCGTTGTTAAGAGTTATAGTCTGTTATCTACTGTGAATCTCACCCTTTACCTCTTGATCAACTCTACTCTCCCACAAAAAAAAAAAAAAAAAAAAGATGCAGACTGCAACATCACTGATAAAATTCACACCTCGGACCATTTTCTTTATGGATACTAATTATATATAAAGGCAGGTTATTTTGTTTCAAACAAACCCCTGACTAGCATTGATTACGGCTATATTATTAGAATGTTAATTTGGGAAGTTTCTAATTGTCCTTCCCTTTGGAGACACAAGCATATGCTAGACTTCAGTTATGAGACACATTTAATTCCTTTTGTGTAAAAGGATAAGCTGCTAATGCTAGCCTGGCTTTGCAGTAATATACATACAGTGATGCCAGAAAAGTTTGCATGGGAGGTATTCTTGAACAGAGTCCCATTTTGACTGTGCACGATAATATTGCTAAAACTCTACCTGTAAGGGGCAGTTAAGTGTGAGTGGGCTTCTGCTTATGAATATTTGTGTATATCCTCCTCTAACCCAATACACACACAGGAATTGTTCAAAGGGAGTAAAAACAGTGCACCCAATGAGTCATCACACAATCCCTGCTTTGTTCCAGTGTAGTCATAGCTGCACATTAATTTGGTTGCTCACTCTGTTCCAGGGGTGAATACAAAAGCAAAGCACCTCGTGCACGCAAGGAGATGCTTCAAAGGGCTCACTCAGTGAAAACATCTGCGGTGCCTATTTTAAATTGAAGACTCAAAATTATATCTTCAATGAAAGTAAGCTACTCATTGCACGGAGAACGAAAGGGGCATATGCCTCACAGTGAAGCTACATGAAGAGAGGAAGAGAAAAGAAAAAGTAGAAAAAACTAGGGAGGAAAGGAAAAGAGGATGGAGGAAAAAGTGAGATAAGAGGACATTCCAGAGATATCTCTGGGGTGCAACAAAAGCTGTGCTAATGTCTCCAAGGTTAGAGAGATGCCATGAGAATTCCAAGGTCTACTGTAAGGACTTTCTGGTGTTAAGAAATTAGAAATTCACGTATGGGAAAAGAGATATTCTAACTGGCTACCAAGTGGGAGTTGACCAGAGAATGTACACTTCTGCCTCTGGAATTTTCAGGCTCACTTTATCTTCCCAACACACGAGCAAGAAATAAAATGAGAGTGTTTTTGTTCACAATGGACTAGATATAATCTAAAGAGGATGTCTGTGGTTACGAACTTTTGGGGTACTATGTGTTAAAGTAAAGCAGACTCCTTTCTTGTGGGACTTCTCAGAGCCTTTTACATGCTAATGAACTTTTTCCAAGGTCAAGGAGGCATATAATATATAGTGAGAAAGTGGATCAAGGCTCCCTTTATCCAGAACATTTACATTTATATTTGCTCCCCAAAGCTTATTTTGGGAAAGGCTTTTCAATTAAGACATCTAACAATACCTAATACATATATACACTAACAAATGTAAAATGGATGGCTAGTGGGAAGCTGCTGCATAGCACAGGGAGATCAGCTAGGTGCTTTGTGACCACCTAGAGGGGTGGGATAGGGAGGGAGGCTCAAGAGGGAGGGGATATGGGGATATATGTATACATAGAGCTGATTCACTTTGCTGTACAGCAGAAACTAACACAACATTGTAAAGCAGTTATACTCCAATAAAGATATTAAAAAAGATATAATTATACCTAAAAATAATAAAAATAACAGACTATTTGTAAAAGCTAGTAAAAACAAAAAACTTCTGAAAAAGGTTTTTTTTAAATTGAAGTACAGTTGATTAACAATGTTGTGCTGGTTTCTGTTGTATAGCAAAGTGATTCAGTTTTATATATATATATATATAAAATCAATCATATTCTTTTCCAGTATAGTTTATTCCAAGATATGGAATATAGTTTTCTGTGTTATACAATAGGACCTTGCTGTTTATCTATTTTACATATAGTAGCTTCTATCTGCTATGCATAAAATAGTGAAATGAAATAGTGAAAATGAAAAAGTTATTCTAGGATTACTTTAGGAACTGATTTTTATGTTGTTTGGTAGAGTTCAGTAATTATTTTAACAGACAATCAAACAATCAGAAACTGATTTCTTTTTGTTCTTTCTTCATTCTGATATCATTTACTTAATGCATGAAATAAAGTCACTCAGAAGTTCAGCATTAAACTTGGCTTTAAAAGATTAAGATATTAGAACTGGAGAAGCAGATAAAAACATGTATAAAATTCTAGTAATAACTTGAATCATCTAGAGACTTGTGGTTAGGGTGCTGTTTTTTCTAGACTTACTAATTAAATGAGGCAATGCTTTAAAATGATTTACATTGTGCTTGACACATGATAAACACCTATTAATAGTTACTTTCATGTGTTACTGATATTTTTATGTCACATGTATGTTAAAGAATGGGACCTTTAAGAGTATGGAAATGACTTCCTAGAAATGGGGAAAGGAGGGACTTCCCTGGTGGTCCAGTGGTTAAGACTCTGTGCTTCCACTGCAGAGGGCGCAGGTTGGATCCCTGGTGAGGGAACTAAGATCTAGCATCCTGCATGCAGAGTGGTGTGGCCACACACACACAAAAAAAACAGAAATAGAGAAAGAAAACTAAAAGGAAACCTTACTTGGAAATAGAGTCTTCTCAGAGGTAATCAAAATGAGGTCACTGGGAATTCCCTGGCAGTCCAGTGGTTGGGACTCCGCACTTTCACTGCAGAGGGTACGGGCTCCATCCCTGGTTGGGGAACTAAGATCCCACAAGCCATGCTGCATGGCCAAAAATAAAATAATAAAATAAAATTAAAATTAAATTAAATTAAATATAAAAATAAAATGAGGTCATAGAGTGGGCTCTAATCTGAAATGACTGGTATATCCTTGTGAAAGGGGAAATTTGGATGGAGACAGACATGCCCAGAGGGAAGATTATGTGAAGATGCATAGGGAGAAGAGGGCCATGTGGCTGGACTGATGCATAAGCCAAGGAACACCAAGGATCCCACGAAACACTAGAGGCTGAAGGAGGTGAGGAAGGATTCTTCCCTAGAATGAACAAAGAGAGCGTGACCCTGCCTGTCCCATGACTTCAGACTTCTAGCCTCTAGAACTTTCAGCTTCCATTTATTGTGAGACAATAAATTTCTACTGTTTTAAACCACCCAGTGGTAGTTTGTTACGGTAGCCCTAGGAAATGAATATACTATATTGGCCTTTGTTGCACGTGTCACAACTCTAATCATTTATTTGTTTACTGTTATTGCCTATTTTCAACACTAGAATGCAAACCCCACCAGGGACAGAGATCTTACATATCTGGTTATCTGCTGTATCCCCTGGTTCTAGGAGAGTGTCTGGCAGAGAGCTGATGTTTAATATACATGCAATAAATTAATGAAAGGTGGAATTGAAGAGAAACATTGATCAAGCCTTAAGGACAATGAACAAGAACATCTTCAATCATTCATTGTTAGTTGTTGTGTTTGCTTATTTGTTTGCTTTTTACTACTCTAAGCATCCTTTAAGCCCAACCTTTATCAGGAGTATGATTAATTATTATTATTAATTATTATCTCTCTATTAAGGTCTATAGATTATTATTGAACCAAAACCTCAGTGGACCTTACTTGGTGCCAAGATGTTTATACTTATAGAACATCAGTGCATTCCATAGGAAAAGGAGAAAAGCAAAGGATCCTTTAAAGGGGAAACATGGTCAAAATAGAAAATATTTTCTGCTATCTGCTCCATACGTGTGTCATGGATTGGGTCAATTGTTGATAATGGGAAATTTGATCACAGGTATTTCTAAACCAAAGTATTAATGGATACCTACATTGGTAAAATATGTTACCTCTCTTTCATTTTTTATTTTTTTAACTTTTTATTTTATACTGGTGTACAGCCGATTAACAATGTTGTAATAGTTTCAGGTGCACAGCAGAGTGACTCAGCCATACATATACATCTTTCATTTGGGAGGCAGTAAGGTAATGTAGTTAAAAGCATGGGTCATGGGGTCAGAGAACCCTAGTCAAAGTTCAGGCTCCCTTACTCACAAATGACATGACCTTGTACAAGTTACTTTCTTTTCTAAGCCTCAGTTTTCTCAACACCTCCCACCACAAAAATGAGGGACAATAGTACCTCCCCTAAAGTGGTGACAGGAAAACTAACAGATGATGTTTGCAAGATGTTAGCCCACTGTGTGACACACAGTAAAAATGCAGTAAACGTTGACTTTATTATTTTAAGAGTTCTCTGGCCAAAGAATCCACCGACAAGATTGATGTTGTATAGTCTGTGAGGTATACAAACCTAAAATCCATTCTTTAGCTCACACATGAATGAAATACCGTAGGCTCGCAATGTAAACCTGTTTTTCTCCTGTTGGCCTTGACTACTAACTTAGGGTTCATTGATTTAAATAAAATTGAAGATCAGGAATCACTTTCACTTGTAGAAGCCATATCCCCAGGGTTGTTGTTTAATCCCCAAATATATAATTTTAGAATCCTCTAGCAACATGAGATATCCATTCTCAAAATTGTCACCCAAGCCTGTTAGAAGCTAAGGACATCTACAATTCATGATGAATCTGAAGGAGGTGCTGTTGCCAGCAGACATGTGTATGTGTGTGTGTGTGTGTGTGTGTGTGCATGTGTGTGTGTATGATATTTTTAATTTTTTTCTGCATGAAACCATATTTATAAAGCAGCCATAGAAAAGCCCCATGTGTGTTTTTAAAATTTTCTTCCTATGCTATAACCATAATTGCAGCCTAGTATTTGACCATATAACAATGCTGTTCACAGAGACCAAGGAAAAAGTGCAAGAGTCATAACAATAACCAATGGATTTTTTTTATTGCATTATAGTTTATAAAGTATTTTCCTACTCATTAGCTTACTTGATTCTCCCAGTGGACAGGGCAAATCATTATAAGTAATATTTCCATTTCAGAGCAGAAGGAACTGAGGTCAAATGCTCTCATTAAAGTCACAGAGCTACTTTGCGATAGAGGTGGTACTAAATCTACAATTTTCAACCTCAGGCCTCCTTTCCTTTCATTATAACTTGCTGCAGTAATTATGTAAAAAGTGAGATGGATAGATTAATCATATAGTAGAGTTAGAAGGAGCGATTTCGTGAATGTATCTAGTCCCTACTATTTCCAGGTAACATAGTTTACCATCTCAGTTTATCATCTTTCAAAGCATTACCTCTTGCCCACTCTGAGCACTAACCCCATCAAACAGTAGTGCCATAATATATGTGATTGTGTCAAACACATGATACCGCTCACCCACAAAGCAAAAGATTTAACGTCAGCGACGAAATTTGCCATCACATGAAAATGCAGAAAGTTGTCTCGATGTTAGAAATAATTTCAAAGTTCACAGAAAAATTGGAAGAAGGAAATGGTCACTTTGCTTTCTTAACATCCACGCTTCCCAGGGAACAGGGAAAACCAGAGGTCATGTCCTACTTATTTCTGGGAAATCCTCCACTTAGTCAAAGTCGCAGCTGAATTCACCTACCCCAACAAAACGTGGTCCAAACCCAGGCTAACAGGCCACAGAGGGAAACAATTCAAAGTCAGAGTCTCGTCTTTCAGGGGATGCTGGAGACTGTCTCATCAAGGCAGCCTCGAACTTGAGACCAACCTCTTCATCTCCAGAGTGATAGCATTGTCTCACCATCTGGACATCCAGATCCTGACCCTTCAGTGTTACTACAGACATAGTAAATGCAAAGGCTTGTCCTTGATGAGCTTCAGAAAACTAGTCAATCCCAAAGCGCCACAGCCTCACTTCAAGCTTCCAGAACACATGGTCTCCTCCCTATAGATTCACAGTTTGCAGCATTTCACCACTTGATTACATACTGTCTTCTGCTAATTGTTTTATATGTTTCTTTCTTGTTTCCCCAACACATCCCTTAGTCATTTAATTTATTTTCAACTCCCAAAGCACCTCATCCTGTCACCATGATACACATGAGTTCAGCTGCTCTGTGCCCTGCACTGAGCTAGATTCTGGGGCTATAAGGGTGATGAATCTAGAAGCTTTGTCCTTCAGAAGCTCCCAATGTACTACAGGAGACCCTCACATTTACAGCTCACATTGGTAAGACACATGAGCTGTGTCAGCAGGATAAATACGTTGTTTGGAGAGCTTGAGGGAGAATGAGATGTTCCCTGGTGGAAAAAGAGGATGGGAGTGAGGCAAGGGTATTTCAGGTAAGAAGAGTATGACCAAATTTGCCTAGTTTTAAAGAGTGGGTTTGGCATGTTTTGAGAACATCAAGTGTTGTAGTAAGACAGCACATGAAGGATGGAGACGTTCAGCTGAGTGGTATTACATAGTGAAGGAACCTGAATACTTTAGCATTGTCTTCCCTGTTATAATGTAGGCTCACCAAGCACAGAGACAATGTGTTTCCTTCACTGTTTCATCACCAGCACCTAGGACAGTGTCTGGCACATGGTAGCTATTTAGGAGCATTTTAAAATAATTAGATGAATGAATAAATCAATGACTGAGAGATAGTTAAAGGGAGCCAAGCATGCTATTCAAGCAGTGGCATAACATGATTAGATTGGGTTTTAAAAGACAGCTTTACCTCCTACCTTGATTCTTTCCTTCGACTTTTAAAATTGCTCTTTTTATAACATATCCTATATGATTTAGTATGTCTCCAGTTTCTACGTCTGTCCTGCTATAGTCTATTCTCAACAAAACAATGAGGATACCTACTTAAAATATAAGCCAAGTCAGGATCTTCTCTAATCAAAACCCACCACTGGCTGCCCATCTCACTTAAGGTAAAAAAACATAGTCCCTCCAATGGCCTGAAAGGTTTCATGCCATCACTGTATCGTGACTTCCTTGTCTTTAATTACAACTTCCCCCCCAACACACACACACACTATTTCCTTTCCAGTCCCACCAGACTCCTTGGTACTCCCTGAATAAACCAGGCATGGCCCTGCCCATTCTCTCTGTTTGGAACCATCTTCTCCCAAATCCATGGAGTTCATTTCCTCACCTCTTTCTGGTCTTTGCTTAAATGTCACTTTCCCAGGGACTTCCCTGGTGGTCCGGTGGTTGACTTTGTGCTCCCAATGCAGGGGGCCTGGGTTCAATCCCTGGTCAGGGAACTAGATCCTGCATGCTGCAACTAAGAGTCCACATGCCACAACTAAAAAGATCCCGCATGCTGCAATGAAAATCCCATGTGCCGCAACTAAGACCCAGCGTAGACAAATAAATAAATAAATAAGAAATAAGAAATAATTATTAAATGTCACTCTCTCATAAGGTCCTCCCTAAGCAAGTTGTTCAGAATTTCACTTTATCTTTCCCCATCTCTATTCTCCCTTACTGGCTCCACTTTTTCTTTTTATATAGCATTCATCTCACGCAACCAAACTCTATAATTTGTTTTTCCTGTGTATTGTTTGTTTTCCCCATCTTCCCTCACTTGACAAGAACAGAGATCTCATCTCTATTTCCCCCCACTGATGTACTCTAAGTGTTTATACCTAGAATTGAGCCAGACACATAGTAGGTGCTTTATAGATGGTTGTTGAATTGCATTGACTGTTTAGATATTTGAATAACGATTTCAGTTTTGGTAAATCTAAAGCAGTAAGAGATTCATATGACTTGCCAAGCTTGCAAAGTGGTTATTAGAAATGAATGCTATCATGAATGTTAAAACCCTGATAAGAATATAAAGTTCTGTATGTCTATTAGTCAGTATTTTATTACTGACATCACAAACAGTATGAGTGAAATAGGTCATCAAGTCATCTTACTGCCATATGGAGGCTGGGTTCCCCACTGGCAGGAAAAGACCAGAGAGGAATAAGTGAGCTTCCAAAGAACATGGAAATGCTAATTCATTCCTTGATAAACACACTGCCAGATGGATAGGTTGTGCCAATCCTGCCCACCTAAGCTGGATATTTTTAAAAGGTAGATGAATGAACAGTTCTGAAATAATTAGCAGAAGAGAGAATACCAGAGGTGACTCAAAGGAGAGATTAGAAAGAAACAAAGGTGAATAATGCCAGTGAATGTGGCAGAACTGCAGCTGCTGGGAACCAAAACGTGCAGACATATTCATTTGCTACTGAAGGTAAAGGTAAATTAGACAAGTTATAGAATATACCTGGGCTTGATGGATTATTTCATTCTTAAACTTCTGTATGGCCTTCTGCAAATATCAAATGTCCCATGTGTTTTATGTTTGCTCCTCCAGATCCACTCCCCAACCTAGTAGGAGAAGGGCTCACACTCAGAATGAGTGGGTTCCTTTGCCTTCTAGATATGGATGGGCTTCATCCAATAGGAGACACCTATAGGAGATTGGAGGAAGGGTGGAGTGTGCAGGCAGGCTATATATTTCCCTGGTTCCCTCCCTGTGGGGTCAGCTGGGTTCTCTGTGACCTTCGAACAAATGCCATTGCTCTTTAAATGACCTTCTCTGCAAGGCTCTCTCCTTCTGGCTGCCAGTAACCTCTCCCTCCTAGCTCTTCTCCTACTATCCCCAGGGTACTTATTCCACAACCCTTGTGGTTTACCAAACCACCTCCACCTTTGAAAACCAACCTTTTCTTAAACCTTATTTGAATTCTACTAATCTGACTGTGCCAGCTGTTGAGTTTCCTGTTGAGGCCTCAACGATTCACATAAATTCTTTAAGGTTTAGTTTTCACATCAATAAGGTAAAAACAGTATTTACCACTTACAGCCATAGTGACCATTAAATTAAGTAACCTTTGTAAAATACCTGACAAAGTAGCTGACCTGGAAGAAAGTGTTCAAACAATATGAGACTCTTGACCTACCTTGCTTGTAAGTTATCACACTGTACTATAAGCACCTGCTTAAGTTGTCTGCTTCTCCCTGGAGACTAAGTGTTCCTTAAGGACAGGGCCACAGGCACAAAGATCCAGACCTGTGGACCCAGCAGGTGCCCTGAGATGTCAGTTACATGATCATTGAATGAACATAGTACACCAGCAGCAGAGAGAAGACAGGACTCCAAGGTCTCACCAGGTAAAACCAGAACGTAAAGCCCCAGAATTTGAAGTTCAAGGTGTTATAAGTAAAGATAGGAGCAGAATGGGAAAGTCTAATTTGATCTTTTTGGCTACATCTGTCTAGTAACAATGTTGAAAATCTCTGTCTTGTGTGTGTGTGTGTGTGTGTGTGTGTGGTGTTTGTGTATAAACATAATAGATAGCTGATAGACAATAGATAGATAGATAGATGTATCACAATCCCTCAGTCAACTGTTATCTGATGCATTTTCCACAAGAATGATGCCTTGAAAATGAACTGTAACTAATTAAATAGATAATTACACCACACCATTTTCAATTACATCATATCTTTAAAAAAAAAAACTATTAAAGCAGTGATTAAAGTAAAAGTGAATTTGATTTCTAAAACTTGACTGCTAAAAT